>NW_017671194.1:20788-64146 GCF_001879085.1 Nicotiana attenuata | reverse complement strand
GAACAAGGGCAAACGGATAGTGAATTCAAGGCCTGATTCCATTCAAGAACCAGAGGAAAATGAAAATATCAAAACAACGATAGAAGAGCTGGAGGCAGTGGTTTTGTTTATACACTGGCTAGAAAGTAAAGTGTATATAGGAGCCAATCTCAGCCCGGATATGAAACGTAAGTTGATTGAGTTTTTAAAAGCTAACGCAGATTGTTTTGCTTGGTCCCATTCTGATATGACAGGTATACCACCGGAGGTAATGACTCATAAGTTGAATGAAGACCCATCCCATCCACCTATCAAACAAAAGAAGAGAAAGCAGGGCACTTTCAAAAACCAGGTGATTCAGGATGAGGTACACAAATTGTTAAAGAATGGGTCTATTCGCGAGGTAAAGTATCCTAAGTGGTTAGCCAACACTGTTGTGGTACCTAAAAAGAATGGTAAATGGCGAGTTTGTGTAGACTATACAGATCTCAACAAAGCTTGTCCTAAAGACTCTTTTCCATTACCCCACATAGATCAACTAATTGATGCTACTGCAGGGCATGAGTTGTTAAGTTTTTTAGATGCATATTCAGGTTATAATCAGATTAAAATGGATCCGGGAGATGAAGAAAAAACTTCATTCATAACAGACAGGGGGGCTTACTGTTATAAAGTAATGCCTTTTGGTCTAAAGAATGCAGGAGCAACGTATCAGAGGTTAGTTACCAAAATGTTTCAAGAGCATTTGGGAAAAACTATGGAGGATATATAGATGATATGCTCGTTAAAACTCAGCATTCAGGAGATCATATATCGCATCTATCTGAAACTTTTAAAATTTTGCGAAAATTTAATATGAAGTTAAATCCCGAAAAATGTGCTTTTGGTGTTGCATCAGGTAAGTTCTTAGGTTTTCTTGTTTCTAACCGTGGTATTGAGGTGAATCCTGCACAGATTAAGGCCATTGAAGAAATCCCTGATATACTCTCGAGCAAGAAAGAGGTTCAAAGATTAACAGGGAGGATTGCAACTTTGGGAAGATTTATTTCTAAATCATCAGAGAAGTGTTTTAAATTCTTCTCAGCTCTTAAGAAGCAGGATCATTTTGAATGGAACGAAGAGTGTCAGCAAGCACTCAGGAATTTGAAAGCATACTTATCAGATCCACCGTTGCTAGCAAAACCAAAGGCTGGGGAAAGATTGCTCATTTACCTTGCTGTTTCAGAAGTAGCGGTAAGTGCGGTTTTGGTTCGAGAAGAACAAGGTAAACAATCCCCTATCTATTATGTTAGTAAATCTTTGTTAGATGCGGAAACGCGGTATCCTCAATTGGAAAAGCTTGCACTCGCATTAATCATGGCATCTAGAAAATTAAGGCATTACTTTCAGTGTCATCCTATTGCTGTAGTAGCCGCCTATCCTTTACGTAATATATTGCATAAGCATGAATTATCAGGTAGGTTGGCTAAGTGGGCAATAGATTTAAGTGAATACGAAATCACGTACCAACCTAGAACTGCTATAAAATCACAAGTGTTAGCTGATTTCGTGGCTGATTTTAGCCACGACATGCAATTAGAGGCACAAAAAGAATTACAGGTGCTCAATTGAGCTAATCCAGGAACTTGGACTTTATTCGCTGATGGTTTATCTAATGTAAAAGGAGCAGGTTTAGGGATTGTTTTGGTACCACCTACTGGTGAAACCATTCACCAAGCTATCAAATGTCATTGAATAACTAACAACGAGGCAGAGTATGAGGCTGTGATTGCAGGTTTAGAATTGGCACGAGAACTTGGCATAAATCAGATTATAATTAGAAACGATTCAAAACTCATGGTTAATCAAATGCTGGGGACTTATGTAGCTAGGGAAACAAGGATGCAACAGTGTTTAGAAAAGGTGCGGGAATTAATAAAGCAGTTTCAAACCTGGAAAGTTATGCAAGTACCAAGGGATGAAAATCTCGAGGCAGATGCCTTAGCTAATCTCGCATCTGCAGCTGATGTAGCAAGTGATGCAAACACCTCAGTTATTCATTTATTTCATTCAGTTCTCGACCCTGACAAGAATGAGGTAAATTTTAATAATTTAACTTGGGATTGGAGGAACGAGATTGTAGCTTTTTTGCAGTACGGAGCCGTCCCTGATGACAAGAAAAAATCTCATGCGCTTCGAAAAAAGGCTGCCCGGTATTGCTTAAACCAGGGCAACCTATATCGTAAAATGTTTGGTGGCCCCTTAGCCAGATGTCTCGGACCCTCTGAAACGGAGTACGTAATGAGGGAAATACATGAGGGGCACTGTGGAAATCACGCCGGAGGAAAATCGCTGGTAAGAACCTTAATTAGGGCAGGTTATTACTGGCCTAAAATGGAAATTGGCCAGAAGTATTACCTGGTGTTTTATAGGCATATCGCACCACAACAAAAACAAGTACGGGAGAAATACCATTTTCGTTGGTTTATGGAGCAGAAGCTTTAATTCCAGTCGAGATAGGAGAGCCAAGTACGAGGTTTGCATATGCAACAGACGAGTCTAATAATGAAGAAATGCGGGTAAGCCTCGATTTACTTGAAGGAAGAAGGGAAACTGCGTTAATAAGAATGGCAGCACAAAAACAAGTTATAGAACGATATTATAACAGGAAAGCACGTCTCAGATTCTTCAAAGTTGGGGACTTCGTGCTTAAAAAGGTTTTTCAATCTACTAAGGCAGCCAACACGGGTAAATTGAGTCCAACTTGGGAAGGACCCTATAGAGTTCGTGATATTGCAGGCAAGGGAGCATATGAATTGGAGACAATGGATGGCAAAGTACTACTTTCACATTGGAATGCTGTTCATTTGAAGAGATATTACTTCTAAGGAATACCCACGGTCAGGTATCACCATTTTGCATTTAATTTTTTGAATTGTTAAAATTTTACTAACGATTTTAGATGATAGGCAAAAAGCTAGCCCGTACTAAATGATGAGTCATGACCTGTAAGGCACCCGGAATAAACTAAAATTCTTGGCCTAGGGTTACAATTATTCTGATAGAAATATAAACGGGTTAGGCAGTCTTCATCTAAAATCGCACCTCCGAGTCCCGTATGTTTTTTCTTTTCAGGAAAAGGACCAAAAGAGAGAAACAATCAAGTGCTCGAGGCTTCATACTTCAACGCTCAAACACTTGGGGGACTACAAAATACACATGAGTATGTGTTATAAAAAAGGCAAAGAAGATTGAGGAGGAATCAAGCCTGAAAAATTCAAGTGCAGAGTAAAAGTTACAAAGTCACGAGCCAAGGCCAAAGAAAACCCTACTGTAGTTAGGGTAAAAGCCATGTACTAAAACGAGTTATAAAGAAAAACCTCGTGTTTTTATTATTCTGAAACGGGTTATGAAGAAAAACCTCGTGTTTGTAATCTAATTATAAATCTGTTACAAGAAAAACAGTTACGAGAAAGTTATAGATATAATTCAAATACATGTAAAGAATTCTTCAAAACTAGATAAAGTTCAAATAAAAACTTGTCAATGTTATTCCAAAAGAAACATGTGTGTTCCTATTTCTTTATCGTATGTTAACACCATTATGAAGTTGAGACGTCTTCTTCATTAAGTGTCGAAATATAAAAGGGCCCTCTTTTATAAAACTCATGTTTACTTTAGCTATTCATGAAGTTAACAAAAGCATTTTCTAAAGAACAAAAATGCAGATTATTCTATAAGTCCTTAGAAATAAAGGCAAGAATAAAATAAATAGAAGTTTAAGATAATAACACAGAAAACTTCTTAAATACTTAAGACTAAGTACGAACTTAGTCATAAAACTATGAAATTGTTTATACAAACTGCCCCATAAAAGACTTGGGGACTTGCGTTCCAAAACCAACCCTCAAATGAAGTTAAGGGTTTGATTACAATTTTCTGAAATAAACCCTCAAATGAAGCCAAGGGTTTCTAACACAACTTTCCAAAGTGGTGCCTGCAAAAAAGAAGGAATTCAAGACAATGTAAATTTTTCACTAAGAAGATGTGGGAACTGAAGAAGATGCATCAACAGCAACGAGCTCAACTTGGACAGGAGCATCAACGGTTGCGGGTTGATCTTGATTCACAGCAACAGGCTCAACTTGAGCAAGAGCATCAACAGATGTGGTTTCAACCTGGCTTGTGGCAGTAGGTTCGATTGGACTTGAAGAAGATGTGATACCCGTATGAGCTTCAATCACGGGAGAAGGAAAGTCCTGTGTTTGCTGAGCTTGTTCAATGGTTTCATTAACCTTAGCTAATTCTGACTCCAGGTCGAAGTTTTCTTGACCAGCTTCAATTAGGGTATACAATGTGAATTCAAAAAAGCCCAACTTACCTCAACATCAAATTTTTCTTCAAGGATCTCATAATCCTTTTCCCAAGCAGCCACCTCATTCTTGAGCTCTTCATTTTCGGCCAAGGCGGAGTTACAAGAAGCTTGAAGAGAAACATGAGAGCTCTCTAAAGCACGTACCTTATCAGCAGAGACTCGAAGCTCTTCTTGTGCTTGAGTTAGGTTTTGCACGAGCTCTCCAGCATAAACTTCTTTTTGATTCAGCAGAGCCTTCAACGCCCTGTTCTCTTCGCTAGCCTTAGACAGTTGTTCTGAAAAAGAGGATTCAAGGCGTTCTTTTTCTTTTTCTGCTTGGTTCAAGGAAGCCTTGATAATCGCTAGCTCCGAAGTTAATGCTCGCACCTGCTGCTCTAAGGTACTCTTGCTCTCTTGTAAATCCTCCATGTCAATTTGAGCACTGTCAAATTGTTCCTTCCAATTGATTGCTTCCAACTGAGAATCACGTGCAACCTTCTCTGAATCACGTGCTACCTTCTCCAAGAGGGAGATTTTGTTCATCAGTTCAGTGCTGATAAGATTGGCCAAAGAAAAAAGAAAGGGAAATAAGAATCTCGAAGATAGAAATTTTTATAAAGTAAAGAAGAGAAAGAAGGAAAATACCTTCAAAGTGGCATGCACTATGTCATTCATTAAAGTCAGGCTGCTAGTGCTCTCCAGTTTGGCTTTCTCGATTGGGCCAATTAAAGGCTCGAGCCAAACGTCAGCTTGACCTGACTTCCTTAAGAGGCTGCTATCAGAAGGAACTTCAATAGTTACACTCCTCATAGCAGTACTTCTACTTGAAGAACCCACCTCCGTATGGTGAATGATAGGTGGGGGAATTGTCAAAGGAGGATCGGTGGAAGGAGTAAAAACAGTAGAGGGAGGAACAAAAACAGTTGAGGCAGGTAAGGAAAGAATCACAGGCGCGGGAGTAGAAAAGGAAGATAAGGGAAGTTCATCTAATACAGGCCCTAAGTTTCCACTATCAAAACCACTAATAAAAAGTTGATCAATGGACTCACGAGTATCATTTGGAGTGATGTCATCATCAGGAATAATAACAGGGGTATCAACAGGCTCGAAAAGAGGAAGACGAGGTGAGATTTCGCTTCGTCGTCAGATACAACACGTCTTCTAACTCGTGGTCTCGTCACCAGGGAGCCTCCTTCATCTTCTTCTTCTGAGTCTTCTTCTTCAGTAGCTTTTCTTTTTGCAGAAGAAGAACCCAAGATTATTTCTCGAGCTGAAGAGGTACGAGTACCCAAAGAGTCATGAGAGGGCGCAACTGCCTCAGCAGTTACCCCTCAAATAACAAATTCTGATAAAAAGAAGGATAAAAGTTAGAACAATAAAACAAAATATTTATATACGTGAAAGATAAAATAAAAACTCTTACCATGAGTCTTTACTCTCCAACCATAATGGTTGGAAAGGTTTTTCCATGACCTACCCTCCATTGGAGCGGCCCTTAACAATTTTTCTACCCAACCACCAAAGTTGGGCACATTCTCCACAACACCCATGGTTGCTGAGAAAAGAAAAGAAGCGACATTAGAGAGATTAATAAGCTTGAAAGAAAAAGGCACGAGAAAGATATAACACTTACGTGCAAAGTTCCACTTCTCAGGGAAGGGAATGTTATCTTCAGCCACTAAACCAGCAGTGGGGGCAGCAACAAACCGAGCATACCAGCCACGGTCTTTATCATCTTCAGGGCTCACTAAAACCCTCTTGCTCCTGGCTGCTAGGGTAAAAACGCCATTACGGAAAAGCCTAGGGGAGTAGAGGTGAATTAGGTGGGGGAAATTAAAGACAACATCTTCCAAGTTGGTGAGGTGCCTCAAACAGGCGACAACCCTCTATAAAATTGGACCGATTTGACCCAAACAAACGTTGAAAAAACGGCAAAAATCTTGAATGACCGGGTCAATGGCTGGTTTGAACCCTAGAGTAAAAGGGTATGTATAAACAAAAGAGAATCCAATCATGTACGAAGTGATCCTCTGATTTGGATTAGGAATGATAATGGGAAAATCATCACTCTAATGACAGTCCTTACGAACTATAGGAGCTAGAATTTCTGTAATTTGAGTAGGGAAAGCATCGGCACGATCTAAAGTGGCAACTTGGTTCCTAAGAGATTCCCTATTATGATGAAAAGATAGTTCTGTTGGGACTATCTCTTCAATTAAAGGCTCACGTAAAGTCTTAGAGGGTTCTTTGTTCCTAGAAGAAGACCTTTGAGAAATGGAACCTCTAGTTCTAGAAGAGGGACCAGAACTAGGAGAAGGCGTGGATGTGCTACCACCGCGAGCAGATCCTAAGCTACGAAGTCCACCACCTCTTCTATGCCTAATGGGAGCATTGGAGAAGTTATCTAAAATAGGAGTTCTCCTAGGGTTAGGGTTTGATGAAGTCATGGCGAAGACGATTGAAGTGAAGAAGAAGTGAATAGAGATTTGAAGAATAGAAGTGTTCAATACGCTTCATGTGGTAAAAGGCAAGAAAATAAGTTATATTTATACTGATGGACAACCGGCTTCGTGAACAGGGAAGCCGAAAAGAAAGCCTAAGAAAGTGCTGCAAAACTGTAGAGCTAATAAGAGGATGACACGTGTAAAAACGCATTAAATGGAAGTGACAATTGAAGCGTCAATTTTGTCAGAGCATTAATGGTGACAAAAATTCTCTTTTAATGAAATCCACTTCCCAAATATTCAACTGATGAATTAATGGAAAGTGGGGGGACTATCTGTATTGCGGAAAATTATATTTATATATAAAGGTGACGTGTCAAGACACGTGGATTAGTCAAATGATCAAAGAATCGCAATTAACCACGAGTCAGGAGTTACAACAGATACGAGCAAGGAAAGAGGAAAGGCATGGGACATCAGACAAGTAACACGGCGCCCATACCTATTTAAGTCATTTATATCCGGGAATCAGAAGGAATGAATCTGACACCATACAAGGGTCCAAATACAATATTTGATAAGCATTAAATGTTGAAAACGTTAGAGAATCTGTCTTAAATGTAATGATTATGTAACGTAGCATTCAATGTTATTTATTGCCCATAATAACCTTATTATGACCAAAGCAAGGCACTTACATCTAAGATAGCTATAAAAGGAGAAGACTGAACAATTGTAGAGACACAAAAAATTATCTTAATGTACTTTGGTTTACTTGCTTTATTCAATTATATTCTGGCTATTCAAATTATTCTCTTTTATATATTCTTGCGATTATCAATAACCCGTGTTCTTCTAAAATAGCTTTAGTCAAAATTCCATTTTTTGGTTAAACAATAACATTACCCTCCGCAAAATAAAATTACTGGATCTAGATTTCGTAGTTGTTTGATAACCTGCCCAATCAGAATCTATATATTTAGTGCTAGAACTATTATTTTTTTGAGAATAACAATCCTTTCTTGTAGTGCCTTTCAAGTACCTCAAGATTCGGTATACTGCATTCATATGTTCTTCACTTGGTGCATGCATGAATTGACTTACTATGATCACTATCATAAGTTATGTCTGGCCTTGTGTGTGAAGAGATAAATTAATCTCCAAACTAACCTTTTATGACAACCAAATTTTTTGGATCTTGATCAAGTAAAATTTCAAGCATATGATCTATTTTCTGATCGTTTCTACCGGTTTGCAAGCAAGGATTTCAGTTTCAGTCAAGAGATATAGCACATACTTTTGTAATGAGAGAAAAATTCCATGCTTTGATCTTGCTACTTCAATCCCTAAAAAGTATTCGAGTTGTCCCAAGTTATTCTTCTCGAACTATGCAGCCATATATTCTTGTAATAACTTATTTCACATGTTATTTCTTGTTAAGATCATATATGTTACATATCGTACCTTTGTACGTCATGTTTGTTGTAAGTTAGTCGATGTAAGTATGAGAAAAATGTTCCTTTTAGACATTATGAGTACTTAAGTTCATGCCTACTATGTTACACTTAACATCTTTATGTCGTTTGTGTCGTGAGTGAGCTAACGTTACACCCCGTATTTTCATATGCCAAGTGCGTCATAATTTAATAGACATAAGCCTGGAGAAAAATGATAGCTTTAAGGGTACAAGTGGTTTATGATGTCTAAGCAAGTAAGAAATAAGTGTCATAAAGGTTGGAGGCTAAACGAAGTGAAGAAAACAAGTTCGTCAAAATTGGTAAATTGGCAATGTTATAACTTGTTGTTTTGGCATAATGCTAAGAGTATTTAAGATGGTAAGAAGGGTATATTATGAGGTATTTGAATCATATAATAGTCGTATAATAAGTTTTAGAGTCAAGTAAGTGGTAAAACAAAAGTCGGCAAAAGTTATTGCAAGTTACATTTACAAGTTTACTGAAATTTGGGTCTAATGTCACTGAGTTTTTCTCCTAATATACTTGGGTCTACAGGGTCATACACCCACCAAATAGAAGCTCTACGAGTCCAGTTTCCAACATATTAAACCATTTATCGATAAGACGTTGGATTAGAGAGACATTCATATTTTCGCAAGACTGTGCAGTGAGTGAAGACAACCCCATTGGGAACCACATAGGCAATAGAAAGTTCCACCTTTCAATTAAAGCGACGCAGCACTTTCCCCCACCTCATTTTTCGCCCGAAATAGAACTCTAAGCTCCTAAAAAACTCCCAAGACCTTCTCCTACCATTCAAGTAAAGTTCTACAAGAAATCAAAGTGGTTTTTCCCTTGGAAATCATACAAGTGCAAGAAAAAACTTATTCATCCCTTGTTGTAGTGAGATTGAAGTTACTTCAAGTTAAAGCAAGGTATAAGGGGCTGATTTCGTTCATCCAAAATAAGACTCACCCTCTCCTACATGTATAAGAGTTCAATGAAGTCTTTGAAGTGTTGTTTGATTAAGAACTCGTGAGATAAATGTCGAAACTCGTATTTTTTTTTTTAACAAATCCACTAGGCGAGGTGCCTAGGGCTAGTTTTATTAATAATAAAAGAAGAAAAGAACCACATAGGAAGAGTACAAATAAGGGGGACAATAGCACCAGTAGTGTTGCTTCTATGCCTTGGCTATATAATCACTCCTCTGCGCCTCATATTGCCTTATGATGGCAACCTCATGTAGAGGATCATGGTGTAGCTGCCGGCAATGTCTCACGAGGGCATATAATCTCATAGCCGTTTGGGTATTTTCCCAAAGACATAGGACATGAGCAAACATCTACTGGGCTAAACCTTACCTTACTAATCCTATTGAGGCATAGAAAGAAGCCTCGCATACTAACATGCATGTAAAAAGAAAGAACTAGCAAGTACTAAGTATTCTATGATCATCACAGAGTTTATAAAAAAATCGGGGAACTCAGCCCAAACAATTTTGATATATTAAAAAGTAGAGTAATGAAACCAGATTAAACAATCAGCAGGTAAAACATGACTGAGGATATGCTTTCAAATCAAATATAGTGAGGAAAGTAGTAAAAAATATCCCTAAGGGTCTAAACAGGTCGGCACAAAGGCCCCAAACATGGCATTCAGCCCAAGTTAAGAAGCCAATGTCTAAAACACATGGATATCATATACAATATATCAAAATATGCAACTATACAGTCACCACGGGACGGACCAAGTCACAATCCCTACGGGTGCACGCACACACGCCCGTCACCTAGCATGTGCGTCACCTTATTTATCAAAATAGTACGAAATTCCGGGGTTTCATACCCTCAGGTCTAGATTTACAATGGTTATTTACCTCAAACCGGATGAAATACTACTCCGTGACGCCCTTGCCTCTCGACTCGGCCGCAACTCGCGTTGAATCTACCCTAAATCAGAATCATAACATTAGAATATGCTAAGGGAATGAAGCCCATGTGAAAATAATCAAATTACGTCAAGAAACCCGAATTGACCAAACCCGACCCCCGGGCCCACGTCTCGGATTCCGATAAAAATCACATCACTAAAATCCTTATCCTCCCACGAGTCTATACATATCAAATGCACCAAAATCCGACCACAAACGACCCCTCAAATCCCAAATCAAAGTCTCCAAATTTCAAGCCCTAAACTCCCCATTTTAGGCTTCAAATCCCACTAATTTCATGATTAAACAAGTGAGAATCAACATAGAATCGAGTTTTAGGTCCAAGAAACTCACCTCAATGAAAACCCCCTTGATTCCCTCTTCAAAATCGCCCACATGCTCCAATCTCGGATAAACAAAATGGGGAAGAACAACCCAAATTTCGCGAAGGCCGTTATTTATATGATCTGCCTAGCGATACCGCACCTGCGGCCTCTATCTCGCACCTGTGGACCCGCACCAGCGGTCCCAGGTGCGCACCTGCGATTTCTCATTAACTTCTCCTTTTCCGCACCTGCGCCCAATTAGCCGCACCTGCGGGCTCGCAGGTGCGGTAACCCTTCCACACCTGCGAAGAACCTCAACCAGCCCAAACTTTGCACCTGCGATGACCATTCGCTCCTGCGGTGACCGCACCTGCGGCCACCTGTCCGCATCTGCGGAAATCACAGAGAAGCAGCACACCAACATTCTCTAAGTGCCAAAATCAATCCGTAAACCATCCAAACTCACCCGAGGCCCTCGGGACTTTGACCAAACACGCCAACAAGTCACATAACACTATTCAAACTTGTACCAACCCTCGGAACACTTAAAACAACATCGAATCATCAAAACACCCTCGGATTCAAGCCTAAGGTTTCCAAAACTTCCGAATTCCGCTTTTGATCAAAAAGTCTATCAAACCTCGTCCGAATGACCTGAAATTTTTCACACACGTCCCAATTGACACAACGGACCTACTCCAATTTCCAAGATTCCATTCCGACCTCTATATCAAAATCTCCACTACCAACCGAAAAACCCCAAGAATTCCAATTTCGCCAATTCAAGCCTAAATCTACCACGGACCTCTAAAATACATTCCAACCATGCTCCTAGGTCCCAAATCACCTCACGAAGCTATCCGAATTATAAAAACCAAATTCCGAGATTGTTTACTCACAAGTCAACTCCCGGATGACTTTCCCAACTAAATGGTCAACTTAAGAGACTAAGTATCTCATTCTTCCACAAAACCACTCCGAACTCGAACCAACCAACCTTATACCACATAATGCAGCTGAACAAGACATAAAGAAGCAGAAATGGGGGAAACGGGGCTGAAATTCATAAAAGGACCGGCCGGGTCGTTACAGACATAAACATGGAAAGATTACTAAGTGCTGATCATGACAAGGAAAGCGATAACCTGTAGTAAAGAATTATACATTAGAATGTTCGATAAGTAGGATGATGATTGTCGTCCAAGAGGTAGCCCGATTTGTAAATAGGATCCGTGATTAGAAAGTGTTAGATAGGCTTAAGGATGATAGTCGCGAGGAAGGTAGACAGATAGAGTCTAACATTCGAGGACGAATGTTTCTAAGTGGGAGGATGTTATACCTATTTCTTTGTACGTCATATTTGTCGTAGGTTAGTCGGTGTAAGTACGAAAAAAATTACTTTTGAGGTTACAAGCACTTAAGTTCATGCCTAGTACATTACGTTTTTCACCTTTATGTCATTTGTGTCGTGAGTGAGCTAATGTTACACCTCGTATTTTCATACATCAAGTGCGTCATAAGTTAATCAACATATGCCGGGAGAATAAGGTTATATGTAAGGGTACAAGTGTTTTATGATATTTAAGCAAGTGATAAGTAAGTGTCGTAAAGATTGGAGGCTAAACGAAGTAAAGAAACCAAGTTCGTCAAAGTCGACAAATTGAGAATGTTCGTACTTTTGGGTTAAGACTAGGAGTGTTTAAGATTGTAAGAAGGTCATGTTATGCGGTATTTGAGTAATAATAGTATTATGTTAAGTTTTAAGGTCAAGCAACTTGTAAAACAAAAGTCGGCTAAAGTTATCGCAAGTTACGTTTACAAGTTTACTCAAATTTATCTCTAATATCATTGCGTTTTTCTCCCAATATGCTTTGATTTACGGGATCATCCACCCACCAAATTGAAGGTTTACGAGTCTATTTTTCAATACATTAAATCTTTGTCGATACGATTTTGGAGTAGATATATATTAATGTTGTTGTGATACTATATTGACGGCCCCATTGGGATCCATATAGGTAGTGGAAAATTCTTCCTTTCTATTACAGAGATGCAGCCATTTCCCACCTCATTTTTCAGCCAACAATAAACTCTAAGCTCCTAAAAAGCTCCGAAGACCTTCTCCTACCATTCAAGTAAATTTCTAAAGAAATCAAAGTGGGGTTTCCCTTGAGATCATACAAGTGTAAGAGAAAAATTATTTTGCCCTTGTTGTGGTGAGATTAAAGTTACTTCATGTTGAAGCAAGGTATAAGGGGGAAATTTCGTGCATCCAAGGTATGACTCAACCTCTCCTACATGTATAAGATTTTAATGAAGTTTTTGAATTGTTGTTTGATTAAGAACTCATGAGATAAAGGATGGAAATCGTACTAGAAGTGTTGTGTTGTAGTGGACTATTTTGAAGAAATGTTTGTGATGTGTTGTAGGTGAAAATAGGTGGAATAGCTTGGATAGGATGTGGTTAATGTTGTTCTTGTATTGTTTTTGTTGTTAAGGGCTTGAGGGAAGTAGATAGAAGTACCTAATTTTGTATATGCAAGCTTGCTGATCGTCGGCTATCGATAAGTTTTTAATATTGATAAAAGCTATGTTTTCTTCTCGTAGACATATTGTTGAGTCGCTTGTGGTATTGTGAAGAACATATACAATTGAGGTATGTAAGGTCATCCTTCCTTCTTTCGGCATGATTTCGTATGTCACATCACCCTTATAAGAGATTCAAGGGGACAAGTACTTGCGTATGCTCTCTGTCAACAGATTAAGGCCGTCTATAAGTTCATGGCACTAATATAGATAAGTTTTAAGTTGTCCGTAGTTGTTCTTCATGGATATTCCCTAGAAATGAGTAGAGATCCTGGAAACTTGTATTGTACATGAGAAAAGAAGTGTATCCGATTGATTGTTACCTATAAATGGCTTAACGAGCTAGAGGTCTTGCAGAGTCGATAGAATGACTTAATCGCTAGAAATATATCATAGTAGATAAATAAAGATAGCCATAACTTCGTTAATGTTAGGGAGAGTAGAATATAAGTTATGAAAGGTAATAAGCTACCTAAATACGAGTCGTCTTGTAGATTACAGATTTCGGACAAACGAGCTAACTAACGAATGGTAACATGAAAGTAGAAGAAGATAAAGTTATATAAGTTGTATAATCAAATTGTAATAGGGCCACGCAATATGCATATACATCCTAGGATAGACATGAACTTCTTAAAGGTAAGGGAAGTAGGATATGAGTAATGAACGTAAGAAGCAATTTAAAGGAAACAAGTTAACAAATACGAATCATGAGTTACAGAGAATATTGGACGAGTTTATTTTTTTTATAAGTATGAGTACCTAGCTTACAGATTGTTGATTTTTGTATGTTGTTTGATGTTGCATATACATAAGTATGGGCTCTATAGACGGTCACTATTGAACGCACAGGTGCAGAGTAAGGGTGGTTATGGATGGCCAGGAGCGCGCATAACCAAACCCGAGTATGTGAGCCATAGGACGGATGGCTATGCATCCTATGGTCGTCCATAACAATAAGACTTACATATGTATGCTCCTATGGCCGTCCTTCCTTCTTTCAGCATGATTTCGTAAGTCATGTCAGCCTTATAAGAGATTCAAGGGGACAAGTACTTGCGTATGCTCTTTGTCAACAGATTAAGGCTGTCTATAAGTTCATGGCATTAATATAGATAAGTTTTATGCTGTCCGTAGTTGTTCTTCATGGATATTCCCTAGAAATGAGTAGAGCTCCTAGAAACTTGTATTGTACATAAGACAATAAGTGTATCCGAGTGATTGTTACCTATAAACGTCTTAACGGGCTAGAGGTCTTGCACAGTCGATAGAATGACTTAATAGCTAGAAATAGATCATGATAGTTAAATAAAGATTGCCATAACTTCTTTATTGTTAGGAAGAGTAGAATATAAGTTATGAAAGGTAATAAGCTACCTAAATATGAGTCGTCTTGTAGATTAAAAATTTCGGACAAACGAGCTAACCAACAAGTGGTAACATGAAAGTAGAAGAAGATAAAGTTATATAAGTTGTATAATCAGATTATAATAGGGCCAAGCAATATGCGTACACATCCTAGGATAGACATGAACTTCTTAAAGGTAAGGGAAGTAGGATATGAGTAATGAACATAAGAAGCAATTTAAAGGAAACAAGTTGACAAATACGAATCGTGAGTTACAGAGAGTACTATTGGACGAGTTTATTTTTTTTATAAGTACGAGTACCTAGCATACAGATTGTTGATTGTTGTATGTTGTTTGATGTTGCATGCATAAGTATGGGCCTATAGACGGTCACTAGTGAACGCATAGGTGCACAGTAAGGGTGGTTATGGACGGCCAGGAGCAACGCATAGCTAAACCCGAGTTATAAAAGGTGAGTGAAAGGTTTGTAAATAAGAAATATGATGACTCTTATCCAGTTCGTAAATATTACAATGAATATGTGAATCAATCAAATTGGAAAAAGATGTGGTCGTAAATTTTTTGAAATATCCAAAAGAAATATAGCCTAATCGTCAGTGCCATAATCAAATAGTTTCTTGAGCATTATCTTCTCTACTAGCTTGATATGAGTGATTGGCTTTTTGTTCTCCATTTTTTATTACCCTGCTTAATACCATAACCAAGAATCTTCTAAGCTAGACATCCTAAAAACATATATAAAAAGTGAGACATAAGGTTATAGTGCGAGCAAAAGTGGTGGTAATTTAACTCACTGATAAAAGGTTATCTTCAAGATGTTAAATAACTAATAATGAGTTAAATATGAGAGTATCAGACAATATAATAGATCTTTCTCTAGTAATAGGTGAAATACTGCCATTAGTTACAGATATGATAGATTGAGAGAAGAAACGAACTGACTCTAGTTTACTAGAGTCCCTAGTCATATGATAGGATGCACCTATATCAATATATAATCCAAGTATTATTCTTATAAATTTTAGAGAATACATAGGCCTTATTAACAATAGGTGGGTGAGTAACATTCACTATAGGCTGAGTCTGTTCTTCATCTATAGATGGCGCTATAGCTTTCCTTCCAATCTTCTTCTGGCTTCGTGGTAAAGTCCCACCACTCAGCATAACTAATAATTTCATAGCAACAATATTTCAAGTGACCTATTTTACCACAATGGTTACAAGTAAAATTATTAGATTTTTCAATAGATTGTTCCTTTCAATTCTTTGACGGTCCAGATGATGTTCATTGTTGAGTTTGATTTGCTAACATAGCCGAGCTTTCTGTCATTTACTCTTCGAACATGCGCAAATATACTTTCCAAAACAAGTTTTGGATCTTTCTAAAAAAAATTCTCCACGGACTTGATCCAACATAAAGTCAAGTCCGTTTAAGAAAATATGAAGTCTGAATCCTTGCCAACACAGAATGCAATTGAACAACTCATGCAACTGTGCCTTCTTGAGATGTAGTCCCATGGTCAACATCCTAGAAAATAGGAACAAGTTCATTATAATATATTGATAAAGGTTGGCCATTCTATGTTGTTCAAAAAGATCTTTGGTTAAGTTCAAAAAGATATGTTTCATCTGTTCCATCATAAAAAGTTGTTGATATACAGACTCCTACATTTTTCTTTGCTATTGGAAGATTGATGAAACGTTGCATGAACAATGTGTTAAATGTAAATTCATTTTAATGATGAAAAATAACAAATTACTCTTTATGCGCAGAAATAATTCTTCAGCAATGGAAAAGAGGCATAGAAAAATCAAGACGAAAAAGGAAGAAGTAGCGGAAAATCAAAGGCAAAATCAATCAAAGGATTTAGTATTGTTTACCCTAAAATCGGATAAAAATTGAATTTATACGCGGTTGTAAGGACACGTAATATAACTTGGTACAAATTAAGAAGAATAAATTAATATTGATATTGACGATGAAAGAATAAATGCAAACCACTCAAATTGAACAGCCTTGGCCCTCGAATTCAGTCACCCTTGAACCAAATATATTTCAACTGGCTTATGAACATAATAACAAGATAGTGAAAGCTAGAAAATGACAGTATATTGCTTTGTATTGCGTGAATATGATCTGGTTTACAAATGATCAGACCCCCCTTTATATATTAGGGGAATCCTATTCTAGATACAATTCTGTATGAGGTAAGCAATCATATGATTAGCTAATTAATCGGCCTCTTCTTGATACGTGCCGGGATTCGTGCCGTGATCCTCGCCCGATTGCGAATATTTCGACTTTCCATTATTTGGCATGGTAAGCTTTCCTCGATCTCTATCTTGCTCGGTCTCGGTCTTGGTCAATCTTGATCTTAATCGGTCTCAGGGCCACGAGCTCGGCAACCTAACTTTGCATCATGGTTCGATATAACTCGAGGTTGAACCTTGACCCATCATGCTATGGTCTCGATTAGTCATACAAAAAAGGGAAAACCCGATTTTGACCGTATACAGATAGTCCCCTTGTTTTTCGGGGAGAAGATGACGAGAAACGATATGAATTTCAGGGTTCTGTCTCGATGGGCTATAACGTAAGCGACGAACGTCACTGATATACCCGATCATGATGTAAGAAATGACTCGAAACGTCTTGTCGTTCCAGTTACCAAGGCATTAAATGCATGTCAGTTGCTGGTCGGCCACCATGAGTTCTGAACCGTCACCAGCAAGCTATAAGTACCATAACCTTCCTCTATTCAAACGTTACGTTCAAAGTTTCTTCCATTTTTGCTTCACTTCAAAAATCTCTTTGCTTTGCAATTCTTGCATCCAAATTTCTTGAAATTTTTGGCAAACCGCATATCATCCTAATTCCCTTCTCTTCTACTCCAATGGCAAAAACTTCTAAAACTGTACCGCAAATGGAGACCACCTCTTCTTCACGGCCCGCCGGCGATGGAGCTACGGCGGAATATCCTCTTGAGGATTTCATTCCGGGAGGGTGCCTTACTGTCGCCGATTTTAGGATTTAAAAGACCTCCTCGGTACCTGGTCAAAATGAATCGGTCTCGAGGTATATATGCACGATAACAGATGATCTCCTTCCCAGAGTTAAAGAGGATTGCCACTAGGTCGATAAACATGTTCTAGTACCTTCGCCCAGCAGTAGATCACTACCCACGTGGAGGGTTTCCTAAGTGCTTAGACTTACCCATTCACGTTGGGTCCCTTGGACCCTGTCATCGTCGCCTTCAGCAAGAGGTATGATGTGACCCTTGGCCAGATCCATCCTTCTTTCTGGAAAATAGTAATTCTCCTCCGATTCTTCGTGAGCAAAATCGAGGGATGTCCTTTCATACTCGATCACCTTATGTGCCTTTACAGTCCCCGACTCTATCGAGGAGGGCTGATCAAACTTGCTCACCGGGCCATCAAGGCCCTATTCTCGAGCATAGATGAGGCTCGTGACCAAGGTTGGATGGGCCGATTTGTTCAAATAAGGACTTCAGACCTGATCCCTGCTGAAGACATGCCGTTCCTTGAGAAATGAAACACGAACCGTGAGCATTATTTCGCCTTGAATGTCCAATTTTGCCTTTTTACTTCTTATCTTCTTTCCTCATCTATGTTTTTGGTGTTGTAGCTGTGGCCCAGGTGCCGGAAGTAGTCCTCGAGCTCAAGTAATGGGTCGAGGGCCTAGTATCACAGAGATCATACTCCGAGCGTGCTTGGATGGAGTTATCAAAGGGTCGGTGGGAGGCCTGCAATCATGGTAATTTGTTTCCTTAGAACGATTATCGTTCGAGCTTCTTCTCGAGCTTACTCATCTTTTCTCCTTTGTAGGACTTGGGAAGGATTTTGCAATGCGTCCCCCATCTGGTGGTGAAGAAGTCCTTCCCTGACCACCTGCTCCGAAGTAGGCCAAAGAGAAGAAAAGGAAAGGGGGCCCGAGTTCCCCGGGCTCGAAAAAGAAGAAACCGACGAAGAGGTCGTGCAACCCTAGGGGAGACACCGGAGCAATGTCCTTGGACCAAATTCTCCAATTAAGGGATGAGTCCGAATAAGAAGAAGAAGATAAATCCAAACTAGTGGCCCGCGTGTGGGCTGGTGTCACCATACAAAAAGTTCTCGAACTAGCGGGCGCTGAAGCTGAAACATCCCGGCATGAGGAGGTCGGTGAGAGATCTCTGGCTGAAGTTTCCGAGCCAGAAAGTGTCGAGCCCATCCTACCCTAAGTTAGGGGGGTTGAGAGATAGACCGGGGGCGATGGTTCTCTAGCTGCGGTAAGTGCCCCGATAGACGAACTTGGGGCGACTGACATCAGCTGGTTTCCTCAGATTTCGAACGCCATGCTTCGTGAGGCCACTATGTTGAGTCTCCGGGGGGTGTCTGATATCCATGGATTCTTGGATGAGGTCGAAGCCGCTGCTTTGGAAGACGTCACCGGGCTTGGTGACTTGTCGGTGCCAAGGAAAGAGTAGTCGCCGGGTGCTACCGGGTCTTCATCGAGCCCAAAACTAGTGGGTCGATTCCCAGCCCCAAGTGTTAACCCTGACCGAAAAGGGTCAATTGCTTTTTCTATCCCGTAGGAGGCCCGAGTTTCCTCTACCCCCGTGGGGGTCTCTAGTTACCTTCAATGCTTGGTGACCGAAGAAGATCATGCAGTGATGGACGAGGTAGAAGCCCCCTACCTTTTCAATAGCTCAACAAGCATTAAACTGAGTAAGCTTGCGTGTCTTTCTTTTCATATATTCTAACTGTTAAAGTTGTAAGTAAAATCCTCCTTTATGCTTGTAGGCTTCGATGCAAGCACCACGAGGCTTTCCTCCGATATCGGGAGGAATTAACTCATCACGAGGCCGAGGTCCGGGACATCACTGAGAAAAGTGACCCCTACAAGCTTCTCGGTGAGAAGCTTCAAGCCAATTTAGTAACGGCTCGGGACGAACATGCCGAGATGGCCGAGCAGGTATTCTGAATGTTTCACGATAGTGAGGACGAACTGGAGATAATGACTAACAATCTGATTCTACAGGTTCAGCCAAGGCTTGAACAAATCGGGGAGCTTCAGAAACAACTAGATACAATTTGAGTTGAGGTTGAGGAGTTTAAGAAAAATATGGACATCTTAGCCTCGAAGAGGGAAGCTGCCCAAACACAACTGGAGTTGGTCGAGATCCAGATCCGAGCTGCAATAAAGAAGGCCTCGGTGCAAGCCAAGAAAATTGAGGGGCTTCAGTCCCATTTAGCAAACTTGGCCAATGAGCTCGAGGCGGCCAAATCTGAGGTGGCCGCGGCCAACACCAAAGCCCATGCTAATGTGACCCAATACAAGGTTGACGTCGAGCCCATCCAGGCGCAGGCCAAAATCATAGAGGATCATGCAAAGTGGCAAGCCCGAAGGGAAGCCCTCGAGGGAGTCGATGAAAAGTAGAGGAAGCTAGGGTTCGAAAGCTGGCCTTTCCCGAGGAAGACTCAGATAGTTTAAGTGAATCTGAAGGCGGGGAAGATCCCGAGGGCGGAGATGTTTCCTCCGATTAAGACCAGGCCACTTAGGCCTTTGTATTTTTTGCTTTCCATTCGCATCTTTTTGAGGCCATTTCGGCAATTGTAAATTTTCACGAATTAAGCCATTTTGGATTTGGTAAAGACTATTGTGTAAATATATACAAGGCTTTTTTCCCTTTTGGCTTTCGAATGTTTCCTTTGCTGTATTACTTAAATTCACAAAGGTCGGGATGCGTTAGCATAAAATAGCTTGGGTTGTGTAAGTTCGAACAACCTTGCCTTACATTATTTTTGTTTTTGAGTCATCTTGGAGGTTCGGGGTTACCGAGAACCTTCTCCAAAGTAACTCAGATCATAGTTTGCCGAGGGTATCCTTTAAAACCGGTTATGAAAATTTGGAATATCTATTTTTCGTTACGGTTCTCGGATGTCTTCGAGTTGTGTTAATGCGGTCGTAGCCTTTTAATTCGGGTGTAGCCCAGCGAGCTTGCTTTCCAGTTATCCAGGCTTGCCTAAGATAACAGTCCCCTAGTTGGTATGGCCGTGGCCTTTAAAATTTGGGGGCTTCCTAAGAGGTCTTATGCCCCCGATGCTCGATAGTTCAATCTTTTCGAGCTTGTTTTTCGGACGATAGTCCCAGAGTGTGGGAGTGATCATCCGAACTCTAGTTATAATTGGCCCTTGAGCTCATTTCCTTAAGATATCGAAAGTAAAAAATTGTAAAGTAGAAAAAATTTCTAAGACATAAGATAATTGCAAGGAAAGTACTTCTCATTATTCTTGTGAAAATGGTTATACATGCGTACATGTTTTATGCTAGGGATCGAGCAACCTATGTGGGCACGGTTCGTTTGACCGTTTGGCCCTTACAAAAAATCTTAACTATCGAGACCCTGTTATTACGAAGTAATTTCCTCGCAAAAAGTTGACATCCAAGGGTAATGCCCCCCAGTATTCGAGGTTGATTGTAGAGGAACCTCGGATACTCTTAGTGCTGTCTTTGACACCGATTCATGATCGGCCCTCGATTCTAAGTTAGCACGATCCACTGTTGCCTCGTTAAAAACCTTGCCGAAAAACCCATTGGGACAAAAACAGTTCAAGGGAAAAAGAGTGCAATACGTGCTTTCAGACCTAAAGGCTTCGTGTCGCTCCTTGTCGATCACCTACAAGTGTTAGTATAAGAAATAGAAAGAATTGAAATGGGGTCGTACCTTAGCAGTACTATCAATTAATGAGTTACGTTCCAATTGTTCGGTAGTTGTTCTCCGTTTATCGTTCCGAGCTTGTAGGACCCTTTCCCCGCAATCTCGAGAATATGGTATGGCCCTTCCCAGTTCGGACCCAATTTCTCTTCGTTTAGATTTCGGGTATTTAATGTGACCTTCCTTAGTACTAAGTCCCCGACATTAAAGTATCAAAGGTTGGCCTTTCGATTGTAGTACCTTTTGATCCGTTGATTTTGGGCGGTCAATCGAACAAGAGTAGTTTCATGCCTTTCATCCAATAGCTCTAGGCTTATATTCGTGGCCTCGTCATTTGATTCCTTCATTGCATATCAAAATTTGATTCTCAGCTCCCCGACTTCGACCGGTATTAGGACCTCAGTGCCATAAACCAATGAGAATGGGGTAGCCCCGGTACTGGATTTCGAAGTTGTGCCATATGCCCAAAGAACTTTTGGCAGGATCTCTTTCCATTTGCCCTTAGCATCAGTTAACCTTTTCTTAAGGTTTTGGATTATGGTTTTGTTGGTCGATTTAGCTTGTCCGTTCCCACTAGGGTGATAAGGTGTTGACAAGATCCTTTTGATCTTATGATCTTCGAGAAATTTGGTCATTTTACCGCCGATAAACTGTTCCGCGTTGTCACATGCAATTTCGGATGATATCCCGAACCAACATATGATGTGGTCTCAAATGAAGTTGATGACTTCTTTTTCCCTGTCCTTCTCGTATGCCTGTGCTTCAACCCACTTAGAAAAATAGTCTGTCATAAATAAGACAAATTGAGCCTTACCTGGTGCCGATGGAAGAGGGCCGACGATGTCCATCCCCCACTTCATGAATGGCCACGGCAACAAAACCGAATGCAACTGCTCCCCTTGTTGATGAATCATCGGAACATGTCTTTGACACTTATCACATTTTTGTATGAACTCCTTCGTATCTTCTTCCATATCGACCCAGTAATAGTCGTCTCTGATTACCTTTCAAACCAATGATTCGGAACCGGAGTGGTTCCCGCATGTGCCTTCGTGGACTTCCCTTAATATATACTCGGTATCTCCCGATCCCGGATATATTGATAGCGGACCATCAAACATTCTCTTGCGCAAGGTTCCGTCCTCGGACAAGCTAAATCTGGCTTTCTTTGTGTGCAGGGCCCTCAATTCCTTTGGATCTGAGGGATGTTTCCCGGTCTTTAAATACTCTACGTATTTATTTCTCCAATCCCAAGTTAAGATTGTGGAGTTTATTTTAGCGTGACCTTCCTCTACTACCGACCTCATGACCTGTACGACTGCCCCCAAGTTGAGCTCGTCGTCTTCGACTGATGATCCTAAGTTCGCAGGGGCATCGGCCTCACTAATTTGATCTCGAGGCACGTGCTGCAAAGTCCATTCTTTGAACCGATGTAATGTTACCTGTAACTTGTCTAGGTATCTTTGCATTCGTTCTTCTCTAACTTTGAACGTTCCGTTAACTTGATTTACTACAAGGAGGGAGTCACACTTAGCTTCGATCACCTCCTCCCCCAAGCCTTTGGCCAATTTGAGATCTGTGATCATGGCCTCATATTCGGCCTGTTTGTTAGTCAATTTTACAGCACTAATAGATTGTCTAACTATATTGCCTGTGGGTGGCTTCAGAACGATGCCATGTCGGGACCCTTTTACATTCGAGGCCTCGTCCGTAAAAAGGGTCCAGATTCCCGAATACGTTCCTGAGTTTACCAACAACTCTCTTTCGACTTCGGGTATTAGGGCATGCGTAAAATGGGCTACGAAATCTGCCAAAATTTGGTATTTAATTGCTGTTCGGTGTAATATTCGATATCGTACCCGCTGACTTCCACGGCCCGTTTGGCCAATCGCACCGAGAGTTCGGATTTATGCATTATATTTTGTAAAGGGTAGGTCGTCATAACACATATAGGATGGCACTGAAAATATGGTTTCAGTTTCCTAGAGGCACTTAGAAAAGTGAGTGCCAATTTTTCTAGGTGGGGATATCTAGTTTCGGCCTCACCTAAAGTCCTACTAACATAATAAATTGGAAACTGCGTACCTTGTTCTTCTTGGACTAGGAATCCACTTACCGCTATTTCCGATACCGCCAGGTACAAGTATAGTCGTTCGTCCTCCCTCGGCATGTGAAGCAATGGCGGGCTCGATAAGTATCGCTTAAGTTCCTCTAAAGCCCGTTGGCATTCTGGGGTCCATGTGAAGTTGTTTTTCTTTTTCAGCAACAAGAAAAATCGATGGCTTTTATTGTACGACCTCGAGATGAATTGCACCAGGGCTGCAATGCACCCGGTTAGCCTTTGTACAGCCTTTACATTATGCACTACCGTGATATCCTCGATAGCTTTGATCTTGTCGGGGTTGATCTCGATCCCTCGATTGGATACCATGAATCCGAGAAATTTACCGGCCCCAACCCTGAATGCACACGTTTCTGGATTCGGCTTCATGTTGTATTTCTTTAATATACTGAAGGTTTCCTGCAAATTCTTTAAATGTTCCTCTGCTCGAAGGTACTTAACTAACATATCGTCAATATAAACTTCCAAGGTTTTTCCTATTTGTTCTTTGAACATTCGGTTTACTAGTCTTTGGTAAGTGGCACCGGCATTTCTCAATCCGAATGGCATTACGTTATAGCAGTATGTGCCATACTTAGTGATGAAAGAGGTTTTTTCTTAGACACCTGGGTTCATCCGTATTTGTGTATACAGCTAAAATTGGAGAGCCTGATTTTATGATCGTTATGGCATTCCACAGCCTGCCTCCAGGAACCTCGAGGCACAGCTCGAGGTTCGACCCTGAGAGTCCCCTATGCTCGACCTTGGGGCAGCGCAAATCGGTGGCTATCATAGATAAGCGGGAAATTCCCAAGGCACGTAGCCAAAGCTGACAACACCTGCAAAAATAGTACTAGTTTGTACCAGCTACGTCTCTTTGTAATAATTATACATGTACCATGTTGGGATTCCCACTCCTATATAAAGGGGACCCTTGTCATTTCTTGCACACATGATATTCAATACAAGAAGAAGAAGAACATTCTCTGCTCCCTAACTTAAACATTCTCCATTGTCTTTCCTTTGATTTTATTGTTTACATTTATTGTGTTCCATTGATTTTTCTTCATTTATTACTCATCATTAATCATAAAGAGCTACTATCAAGGCTCTCAGAACTGTTAGTTCTTCATCGACCATCGCCAGTCAGGCATTTTAGCCCGACCTCGAGGCCCAACTTAGGCTAGCTCGAGGCCCCAATTCACGGCCATTCAATTTGCATTACTCACTGTCTTCAAGCTCTTATCTCATTTTCCTAACTCATACTTAGCATCTATTACCTAACAACTAGCATTAAAATAAATCACGTATTTTTAAAACCACAAAATCAAAATTAATTGTAATTACCATTTTCAAGGTAAACAGTTTGGCGCCCACCGTGGGGCTAAAAATAATAGTGGTTGTTTTCGTGCTAGTTTATTGAATACACAAGTTATTCTTCACACTTTTCTTGTCCAGTTGATTTCAGGACAATATGTCTAACTCTGTGAATGCACATGAAAACAACAGTCCTGAGGACCATGGAGAGAATGGTGTAGCTGTTCCAAGCGCCGGTGTACCACTGTGAAACCCTAAGGACGCACCAGAACCAATTCACGTAGATGTGGGCTCACGCAATGCCCAACACGTCGATATAAGCTCCCACACTAACGGGAATATACGCCAAGAAAACCAACAAAAAGCTCAGAGAACCCCAGCCCGGGAGGAACAAGAGGTTAGCCTTCACGTTATTTTTCAGATGTTGCAGGCACAACAGCTGGCAATTGCTCAACTGCAAAGCCACTAAAAAACTCCAAGCACAGCAGCACCGGAAATGGCTCCTCGAGCCGAACAGGTACCGAAAAAATCGAGCAACAACGGGTCAGCAGCCGACACTGCTATTATAAAGATGCTCAAGGACCTCACAAAGAGGATCGAATCGGGCGAAAAGAAGATAGAAGCCAATGACAAAAAGGTGTAGACCTACAATTCAACGGTCGATCAGATCCCGGGCCCACCCCCGATTCTGAAGGGTGTGGATTCAAAGAAATTCGTACAAAGGCCCTTCCCATCAAGTGCTACTCCAAATCCCATCCCGAAGAAACTCAGAATGCCCGATCTCCCTAAGTAAAATGGAACCTCAGACCCCAACAAGCACATCACTGCCTACACTTGTGCTGTAAAGGGAAATGACCTGAAGGACGACGAGATTGAATCAGTCCTGTTGAAAAAATTCGGAGAAACACTTTCAAAAGGGGACATGATGTGGTATCACAACCTATCCCCGAATTCGATAGACTCATTTGCCATGCTGGCAGATTCTTTTATAAAGGCGCATGCCGGTGCCATCAAGGTTGCTACAAGGAAATACGATGTCTTCAAAATCAAACAGAGAGAAAACGAGATGCTACGGGAGTTTGTATATCGCTTTCAAATGGAGCGAATGGAATTACCACCGGTCTCCGATGACTAGGCAGTGCAGGCCTTCACCTAAGGTTTGAACGAACGAAGCTCGATAGCTTCGAGGCAGCTAAAGCAGAACTTGGTTGAATATCCCGCCATGACTTGGGCGGATGTCCACAACCGGTTTCAATCAAAGATTAGGGTGGAGGTTGACCAACTAGGAGCCCCCTCGGGCTCAGTATATCCTAGCATGCTCCTGGCAAAGGAACCAAGGCCAAATAAGGAAAGGTACCAACCGTACACTAAAGATTAAAAAAACGTCCCAAGGCGTAATATACCCTGAAATGACTGAAAGGAAGATCGAGGTCAGAATCCTCGGGGACTCGTAAGCAGAACCGAGTTCGACAGACACGCAGGACCGACGGAGGCACCCCGATTATCTAAGTATAACTTCAACATTGATGTTTCAGACATCGTATTGGCCATAGGTAAAATCAAAGACACCAGGTGGCAAAAACCCGTACTATCAGATCCGTCACAAAGGAACCCTAACCTAGTGTGCGAATTTCACGGCACACACGGTCATAGGACCGAAGATTGCAGACAGCTCCGAGAAGAAGTATCCCGACTAATCAACAAAGGCCACCTCCGAGAGTTCCTCAACGACCAAGCCAAAAATCAATTTCAGGAAAGAGAGGCGAACAGGAAAAATGAAATAGAAGAGCCATAACATGCCATCCACATGATCGTTAGAGGAATCGACATTCCACAGGAACCCATTGTCAAACGAACAAAAATATCCATCACCAAGGAAAAGCGGACTCGAGGTTACATACCCGAAAACGCCCTCACATTCAGCGAAGAGGACATCGAGGCCCTGTCTTAGCCTCATAATAACGCATTGGTAATTTATTTTCTTGTGAATATATTTCAAATTAAATGTGTGCTTGTAGATCCAGGTAGCTCGGCCGACATTATCAGGTCGAGGGTGGTAGAGCAGTTCGGACTGCTCGACCAGATCGTGCCCTCCTCTTGAGTCCTCAACGGATTCAACATAGCGAGCAAGACAACAAATGGGGAGATCACCCTGCCGGTCAACGTGGCCGGCATAACCCAAAATGTCAAGTTTCACGTCATTGAAGGAGACATGAGGTACAATGCCTTGCTCGGGAGGCCATGGATACACTGCATGAGAGCAATACCATCAACCCTTCATCAAATGATGAAGTTTCCAATGAAGGATGGGATAAAAATGGTGTACGAGGAGCAGGATGCAGCAAGAGAGATGTTCGCGGTGCACGATGTGGCACCGGCATCGACACCTTCAACATCGAAGGAGCCAAAGGATAAGCAAATAGCGAAGTAGCAATCACAAGCTACATTCTCGGCTACACCCGAGTGAATGAGCAAAGGAACATACCGCGTCCCTGGAGCGAGTAGTTGAAGCATATCAAGGCTCGAAACGCCATCACTATTAAGGTATAACTGTCTCCCTTTTTATTTACTTCTTATACTAACCTGTGTGCAGGTGTCCGGCTAGAAAAATCGAAGCACCTTCTAGCTCGAAGACCTTAGGTTTTAAAGCATGCGTTGCACTCTTTTCCTTCGATCGGATTTTATCCCAAGAAGGGTTTTACCGACGAAGTGTTTAACGAGGCAACATTTATATGCTACCTAAGGAGAACTTAACAAGTATTCAAGGTTTCTCTTCAATCAACCTCGAATACTGAGGGCATTCCCCTGGGAGATCACCTCCCCAGAGAAATCAAGATGAGTCAAAGAGGGTCTCGACAGATAAATGATGTATCAGGCCAAACGGTCAAATGAACCGTGTCCGCATAGAATAATAGAGCCCTCGAGGACAAAAACATGTATACCATTACCAAGTAATCAAAGGAGTATCTTTTACCATCAAAACGCTTCGCGCTTCAAAGAAGTTTTCTATTTTTACAAGAAACGGCCCCAGGGCTAGAAATTTCTCGAACACTCGGGAACTGACATAAAAAACTCGAAGCCGTAAGACCTCCGGGCCGAAAACTTCGATCTCATAAGCCCTCAATGAGGCAACATCAAGTTTACAAAGAACGGCTCCAGAGCCAAAAACTTTCGATGTCTCGGGGACTGCCGTCGACCGTCACCCCATCGAGCTACCAAAAACTCGAGGCTATAAGACCCCAAGCGGGCAACCTCGAGCCCGAAAGCCCTCCATGAGGCAATACCGAATCTGTAAGACCTCAAGCAAGGCACGAATTATACTTATACCAAGTAACCTATCTGTAAGACCTCAAGCAAGGCATGAATTATACTTGTGCCAAGTAACCAATCTGTAAGACCTCGAGTAAGGCATGTTCAAATTCATAAGATCTTACAAATAACATACTCCCGATCCTAAAGTCAAGGCTATATATTCGAACTTGTAAGACCCCTAAAAGGGCATACCCTCGATATAGACACCGAGGCTACCTCACTCGGGGACTAAAAGGCTACAGCCAAACACAATGACTACAATCATAAGGCTTCGTCCAAACTAATGCGACTCCGGGACGCCCGATCGTCGCTATAAAATCATAGGCGCTAGCCTATATTACAGGTCATACCGACCCAAGGCGTAAGAGCCCAAGCGCCATCCCATAATAGAGGTCGTACCGACCCAAGGCGTAAGAGCCCAAGTGCCAGCCCATATTAGAGGTCGTACCGACCCAAGGCGTAAGAGCTCAAGCGCCTACCCATATTAGAGGCCGTGCCGACTCAACGCGTAAGAGCCTAAGTGCCAGCCTACACTAGAGGTCGTACCGATCCAACACGTAAAAGCCTAAGAGCCAGCTTACACTAGAGGTCGTACTGACCCAATGCGTAAGAGCCTAAGCGCCAGCTTACACTAGAGGTCGTACCGACCCAACGCGTAAGAGCCTAAGCGCTAGCCTACACTAGAGGTCGTACCGACCCAATGCGTAAGAGCCTACGGGCCAGCCCAACGAGCCCCAGGGCCGATTTGTAAACCTAAGGGTTTTTCCTCGTGTGACGACCCGACCCATTATCACGTGAGTTACCACCCCGTTTCCCCCATTTTCTATTTCTTTATGCTTCATTATCAGTGTTGGGTGTGAACGAGTTGATTTGGATTGGTTCTAGAAGGAAATGAGACACTTAGTCTCTTTAAGGAAGGTTTGTTTTGGAAAAGTCAACCGGACGTTGACTTCTGTGTTAGAGGGCTCGGATATGAATTCCGATAATTCGGTTAGCTTCGGGGGATGATTTGTGACTTAGGAGTGTGATCGGAAGTAATTTTGGAGGTCCGGTGTAGAATTAGGCTTGAATTGGCGGAGTTAGTATTTTGGCGAATTCCGGTTGATAGGTGAGATTTTGATCCGAGGGTCAGAATGGAATTCCGAGAGTTGTTGTAGCTTCGTTATGTGATTTGGGATGTGTGTGCAAAATTTCAGGTCATTCGGAGGTGATTTGGTAGAGTTTCTGGTCGAATACGTGTTTCGGAAGTTTTAGAAGAACTTAGGCTTGAATTCGATGTAGTTTGATGGTTTTGGTGTTAATTTATGTGTTTTCATGATTGGAACAAGTTTGAATAACATTTTAGGATGCATTGGTATTTTTGGTTGAGGTCCTGGGGGCCTCGGGGTGAGTTCGGATGGTTAAACGGAGAGTTTTGGAATTTTTGCATGTTGCTAAGTCTGCTACAACTGGTGTTTTCGCTTCTGCGAAGCTTGGACCGCAGAAGCGGTCTCGCTTGTGCGAAGATTGGACCGCAGAAGCGGTGATGGGACCTGGGCGCTGATTCGGCAGAAGCGGTTGGGGAAGCCGCAGATGCGAGATTTAAGTCGCAGAAGCGGGTTTTTGGATTATAGGAATTTCCGCAGATGCGGAAGGAGACCGCAGAAGCGGAAGTCGCAGAAGCGACGTTTTGACCGCAGAAGCGGTTTCTGCTGAACAGAAATATTTAAATCATCTTCGCGAAATTTTGAGAAAAGTAACATATTTCACTTCGGACTTGGAGAGTTTTTGGGCGATTTTGAAGAGGGTTTCAAGGGCTTTGATCAGGTATGAACTCTTGGACTTAAAAACATGATTCTATGGTGTATATACATGGATTAGAGCTGGAAACTTAAGAAATTAAAGGTCAAAAATAGAGGTTAGGGCTTGAACTTAAGAGAGCAAAAATTGGGTTTTGAGGGGGTCAATTGGACTCCAATTTTGGTATTTTTTATATGTATAGACTCGTGGCGAGATAAGGAACCCGTTGGTGTAAAAATTTCTGAGTTTTGAGGAGTGGGCCCAGGGCTCGAGTTTTTCCAATTTCGGGATTTTTAATATTTTTCGATTGTTTTCGATTGGGTATTGTTCCTTTGGGATATTGTGACGTATTCGTTGTGGTTTTGGTCAGATTCGATGCGCGCGGAGGCCGATTTGGGGGGCAAAGGCGTCGCGAGCTAGAGATTTCACCGATTCGAGGTGAGTAATGATTGTGAATGATATTCTGAGGGTTTGACACCCCGGATTGCACATCATAGTGCTATGTTGATGTGACTTGCACGCTGAATAGCGAGCGTGGGGTAGAGCATCGTTGGGGATTATGACTTAGTCCATCCCGATTAATGATTTTACCACGTATTTGATTGAAATCAGTTTGCTATCATCATTATTTGGGTTGAATGCCATATTTGGGCTTCGTGCCAACTATTTGAACCCTTCGGGGATTGCTGTTGATATTTCCTCACTGATTTAATTATATATATTTCAACTCAGTCATGTTATTTCCTACTATTTTCAAAACTCAGCCACGTTCACTCAGTTTTAATACTCAAATGATATTTAAATGATGTTTTGGGCTGAGAAACACTATTTTATTGTTGCCCGAGTGGCTTATGTGATTTTGTTGACTGAGTAAGGCCGAGGTCCTGTATTGTGAGGATACTTATGGATCGGGATGCGCGCCGCAGCAGTGTTATACTGATACTGATATGAGGCTGAGGGCCTAGTTTGATGCCACGAGATGGCTTGATATTGCGCATGGGCCGTAAGGGGCCCCTCCCGGAGTCTGCACACCCCCAGTGAGCGCCGTCGATGATAAACGGAGCGGGCTGCACGCCGCAGCGATATGTGGAGCGAGCTGCACGTCGCAGTGGTACCTGTACTGTTTGATGTGTTTACCTTATTTCATTGTCTGCCATTATATGCTGTTTGTGCTATTTCTTGCAATATTTACCTGTTGCTCTGGTATTATCTGATAACCGAGTGTGGTGCCCGAAAGGCGGGCTTCTGTGCTTATCTGCACTATTTGTTTTGCATTCAATTGCATAATTATTGAAAAAGTCATTTTCAAAAGAGGTTTTAAACTGAGGTAAGATATTTCTAATGTTTTTACAGCTTCACTGCTTTCTCTCAAAGGGTTTTTCACTGTCCCTATATAGCATGATGGTTTACTTTACGTGATTTCTTACTGGTTAGTTGTTATTTACCCTTATTACTCACTGAGTTGGAGTACTCACTTTACTCCCTGCACCTCGCATGCAGATGCAGGTATTTGTTCACCTAGTAGCGGGTTTTGGCTGATCAGAAGCAGAGTATAGGAGTAGCGAGGTGACTGCCTGCGTTCGCAGCACCATTTTTCTCTCTTTTGGTTCATTAATCCGGCTTTGTATATTTTAGGTCTTGTAGTTATATTTATAGTCTGATAGTTGCTCGTGACTTGTGCCACCCCGGTTTGGGTTGTGTTTGGGTTTTATTCTGCACTTATTAAAGAGATCTTTTAATAGACTGTGGTTACTTAATCATATTAAAGCTTCTTATTGATGTTAACTATTCTAAAAAGATAAGTTGGATTAGTTGGCTGGCCTCGTCTTCACGAGAGGCGCCATCACGACCGGGTCCGGGTTTAGGGTCGTGACAAGTTGGTATCAGAGCCTAGGTTACTAGGTCTCACGAGTCATGAGCAGGTTTAGTAGAGTCTCGCAGATCGGTACGGAGACGTCTGTATTTATCCTCAAGAGGTTGCAGAACCTTTAGGAAAACTTCACATTCTTGAATTCTTATCGTGCGTCCTTGATTCAGCTTGAAAAGAAACTCTTGAAATTCCTTCCACGCGTTTGTATGCGCGCATGAGCGCTCAGTATCAGATGTGCCTTGATGGCTTGTGATTCCCTGATCGAGGGGCGAGATGTGATCTCTATGAGTTTGCTGTTGGGCCAGTCTAGAGGACTTGAGGCCGGATCCTTGCCTATGGCTTGAGCACCGAGGTACTGATTGTGTGAACAAGTGTTTTGAACTTATATATTCGGTATTGCCCCTATTAGTGGGAGTGATGGCTGGTTAGCTACGTGGTGAGTATGTTAGTGCTGCAAGGTGCATCTATGTGACTTGGAGGTGATGAGGAAGGCCTACTGGATAGTAGCAGAACTATTAGGTGTTTGAATTCCATTGCGATTCGAGGTATAGCCTGAGTTATGGGCGCGTGAAGAGTCTTTTCATGTTTCCAGTTGAGAGTCAAGTAATGCATGAGTTCAGACTCAGGAAGACTAAGTAACTGTGTAATGTGTATGACGGTGGAAGATATGCGGAAATGTCATATTGAGGCGAAGCAGGCGGGTTATCTCCTGTAGAGTGTTCTGAAGTGGTGTAATCCTTATGTGTATATTAGAAGATCTCATGTGTAATTGAAAAGTGCGTGTTGAAATTTGAAATTTCGGGTTGCTTAAGTGAGTGGGCTTCACTGTTACGGGGATGAATGCGAGATTTGCAGAAGATTTACAGTATTAGATGATCTGTGTTTTCACAAGCTTACGAAGGATTTGAGTCTAATCTCACTATGGTATTGTGGCATCAATAGCGTATAAGTGTTATGAGTTGTTGAAGGTATTCTAATATATGGCTTCGAGCCAAGTGGGGGAGATTGCTAATGATTAGTTGATTGCTCGATTATGTGTTATGTTGGTTCCGATGTGTGGCGTACGAGAATCAGTTCTGGTTGTAGGGATTGAGCCCGAGGATGGCTCGAGTAAAAGGAAATTTTTTACTAAGGATAGGTTTTGTGCTGCAGTGTCAGAAGTGCCAATGAGGCGCTGGTTGTTCGACTCTGTTGATCGGGTTAAGTGCAGTATGAATAGAGTGAATGACTCTTGAAAATGATTCTAATGTGTTCAAGATGCTTCATGTAGCAATTGGAAATCTCAAAGTCGTATGTGTGGTTAGAAGCCGAGTTTTCAATGGAAGAGTTCAAGACTTGTGGTATTTCTATGTTAATTATGGGATTCTATGTATTAGTATCAGGAAGATAAAGGTAACGGACCTAGATTCACAGTAAGTTCTTTAGAGTAAAGCATCCTGGAATGTGGTGTTTCTGGGAATATTTGAGAGAGTATTCAACGGCTTGTGGGTCTTAGACGGTGTGGTCTTATGCTTGGGTCTCGTGTGGTGAGCCTGGGTTGAGGAATTGTAGTGCTACAGCAAGAGGAGATACCATGTTGAAAATGAATCAGAAGGAAACTTAGATAGATGAAGTAGCTTGATAGTAGACCGAATCAGTGAGGAAAGGATATGATTAATTCTTTGTATGTGTTCGAGGTAATGAGTTTTTACAGGTATTCTGCAGCACTGCTCTTGGGTTTTGATGGCTTGCTTAGCTTGGTCTAGTTAGAAGGATTCGGTCTTGGCAGTTTAACTTGTGCAAACGGAATTGGGAGATTTGTTGTTGATTTCGATCGTGGTTGGAGAGGTGCATTTTCTACGAATGTCAGAGGCATGGGATGTGTAATGATTTTTCTTCTAAACGGGATCAATGGAAGTTCTTGTCTAGATGAGTTACAGTTCAGTTCTGAAAGGAAGTTCATAAAACTCTTAGGCAACGGGCAGCCTTAGATAATCAAGAAAATGGTACTGCTAATTGGAAGTGATTTGATGGGAGTATATGTTTAAAAAAAAAGGGTAATGTGATTAAATTGATGATATTTCGGTAGTATTGTGGCATTTTCTTGTTGGATCAACTGGTGGTATTCGGGTTTGCTTGGCGGCACAGGAAATTTTAAAGTATCTATCGTGGAGTGATGGGGTATTTAAGGTGTGGTATGCGTTCGGATGGCAAAAATTGGGATCAGGTATGATGATTCGTGTGCTATATGGAGTTGGAGACTGGGAGTTCTCATGTACAGGCTATCTCGTGGTTGTGGATCGTGTATATTCGGCACCGTTTAGCGGCAATCGGGATTTGGAGGCTCGAGTGGATCTTTATTTGCTGGATTGTTAGATTTTGGATGTGATATTGAAATTCAGACTGGTTGTCTTAGTGATAGGTGATGCTGAACTATTGCGCTATAAGCTACGCCGGAAATGCAACGGGTTTAGTGGCGGGTGCATTGGATTATGTTCTTGCAGAGTGGTTTATATTTCAAAGACCCAGCGGACGGCTGGGAAGGATTGCTTTTCTTAATTGGGCCTTCGTGATGGATGTCAGTGCAGAGGTTTCTACCATTAATTCAGTTCCGCTGTTGAGGGACTTTCGGACGCGTTTCTTATGGCCGGGCATGTCGCCGGGCAAGGTTGTGGATTTCGGTATTGATATGGTGCCGGGCACCGTATCGTATGGCTTCGGTAGGAGTTGTAGTAGTTGAAGGAGTAGCTTCGGGCTTCCTTGATAATGAGTTCGTTGGCAAGCCAATGTGGATGCGTGTTCTAACTTGAGTCGGCTTGGTTGGCCTCAAATTGTATTGTTAAAGGATAGGTTGATCCGACCGTTGTTGAGCTTACTAGTGATCCGGGAGATCTATGAGTTGCTTTTCGGTGTTGTGAGACGTTATGATTTGTTGGTTATGGGCACATGTGGTGCGGTTCTATTGGGGGTTCATAGAGAGAGTCGAGCGGGAAGAGTAATTGGGTGTTGCTCGATAAATGGAGTATTGGTTATGATCTATCGGGTTGCGTGGCGTATGTTGTTTGCTTCACCGTGGGTGTAATGAATTGCTTTGGTTCCAAACATCAAATTATGCGTGGCTGTCAATTTTGAGCACAGTGACTTGAGGTGTTTCATGTGTAGCAGTGTTTGGATAGGATCGCGCATTGTAGCGAGGCGACGTGGAGATATGACCTTTCGGGATAGATTCAGGTGTTCTATTTCTATGATGTGAGACGGGGTCTCAGCCTTGTGTTGTGATGGTACTGATGAGCTTCAGGTACAGCTCTCTCGTTTGAGTCATTTTTCATGATTTGAGTATGTTTAGACCGTTTCTTATTGGCGCGCGTATTATGCAAGTTGTGGCTTAGGCCTGTATTGAGGTGTCATATCACAAGAGTGGTGTGTTGGATTCGAGGTGAGCGTTGGGGTCACTAATGAATACGAACGAATTTGATTTCAGCTTGTTGGAAGGATAATATCGAGGTTCGGCTCGGAATCTGCTGTGGTATTAGTCAAAAGGGAAGTGGCATCATGAATGGTTGATCTGAGAAAATGGTTACGGTTTATTGCGTGTTTCATTTATCGTTGGCAGTATATGAAAGTGTTGGAATAAGACCCTAGTTGATAAGAGGTTTTCTACCGGTATTCAGGTGTTGTGGGCAACTGCTATGAATAGAGGTTATCGTTTCGAGTGTTTGGGTTATGTAGTATATCATATGATTGCACCTGAGGTTGTAGGTATGGGTTATTACAGCTGGTTCGGGCTTATTCTGAGTATAGATGTGAGGTTCTGATCTTGTGTATGATTTCGGAAAGTGCAATGTGGTTCGATGGTTTATGGACTAGATGGATTGTGAAATTTCAGCTATGTTGTGTAATCGGACCCATGCGAGATAGGGTGACGTGGGATCACCCCGGGTATATGCTTGGTAAGGTCATTCAGCTATTGGTTGGCTTCTAGGACAACTCTGGGTACGCTCGAGGATGAGCGTTTGTTTAAGTTGGGGAGGATGTGACGACCCGACCCGTCGTCACGTGAGTTACCGCCCCGTTTCCCCCATTTTCTATTTCTTTATGTTTCATTATCAGTGTTGGGTGTGAACGAGTTGATTTGGATTGGTTCTAGAAGGAAATGGGACACTTAGTCTCTTTAAGGAAGGTTTGTTTTGGAAAAGTCAACCGGACATTGACTTCTGTGTTAGAGGGCTCGGATATGAATTCCGATGATTCGGTTAGCTTCGAGGGATGATTTGTGACTTAAGAGTGTGATCGGAAGTAATTTTGGAGGTCCGGTGTAGAATTAGGCTTGAATTGGCGGAGTTAGTATTTTGGCGAATTCCGGTTGATAGGTGAGATTTTGATCCGAGGGTCGGAATGGAATTCCGAGAGTTGCTGTAGCTTCTTTATGTGATTTGGGATGTGTGTGCAAAATTTCAGGTCATTCGGAGGTGATTTGCTAGGGTTTCTGGTCGAATACGTGTTTCGGAAGTTTTAGAAGAACCTAGGCTTGAATTCGATGTAATTTGATGGTTTCGGTGTTAATTGATGTGTTTTGATGATTGGAACAAGTTTGAATAACGTTGTAGGATGCATTGGTATTTTTGGTTGAGGTCCTGGGGGCCTCGGGGTGAGTTCGGATGGTTAAACGGAGAGTTTTGGAATTTTTGCATGTTGCTAAGTCTGCTGCAACTGGTGTTTTCGCTTCTGCGAAGCTTGGACCGCAAAAGCGGTCTCGCTTGTGCGAAGATTGGACCGCAGAAGCGGTGATGGGACCTGGGCGCTGATTCCGCAGAAGCGGTTGGTGAGGCCGCATCTGCGAAGCCGCAGATGCGGGATTTAAGTCGCAGAAGCAGGTTTTTGGATTATGGGAATTTCCGCAGAAGCGGAAGGAGACTGCAGAAGCGGAAGTCGCAGAAGCGACATTTTGACCGCAGAAGCGGTTTCTGCTGGACAGAAATATTTAATTCATCTTCGCGAAATTTTGAGAAAAGTAACATATTTCACTTCGGACTTGGAGAGTTTTTGGGCGATTTTGAAGAGGGTTTCAGGGGCTTTGATCAAGTATGAACTCTTGGACTCAAAAACATGATTCTATGGTGTAAATACATGGATTAGAGCTGGAAACTTAAGAAATTAAAGGTCAAAAATGGATGTTAGGGCTTGAACTTAAGAGAGCAAAAATTGGGTTTTGAGGGGGTCAATTGGACTCCGATTTTGGTGTTTTTCATATGTATAGACTCGTGGCGAGATAAGGAACCCGTTGGTGTAAGAATTTCTTAGTTTCGAGGAGTGGTCCCGGGGCTCGGGTTTTGCTAATTTCTGGATTTTTAATATTTTTTGATTCTTTCCGATTGGGTATTGTTCCTTTGGCATATTTTGACGTATTCGTTGTGGTTTTGGTCAGATTCGACGCGCATGGAGGCCGATTTGAGGGGCAAAGGTGTCGCGAGCTAGAGATTTCGCTGGTTCGAGGTGAGTAATGATTGTAAATGATATTCTGAGAGTTTGAAACCCCGGATTGCACATTATAGTGCTATGTTGAGGTGACTTGCACGCCGAATAGCGAACGTGGGGTAGAGCACCGTTGGGGATTATGACTTAGTCCATCCCGATTAATGATTTTACCACGTATTTGATTGAAATCAGTTTGCTATCATCATTATTTGGGTTGAATGCCATATTTGGGCTGAATGCCAACTATTTGAACCCTTCGGGGATTGCTGTTGATAATTCCTCACTGATTTAATTATATATATTTGAACTCAATCATGTTATTTCCTACTGTTTTCAAAACTCAGCCACGTTCACTCGGTTTTAATACTCAAATGATATTTAAATGATGTTTTGGGCTAAGAAACACTGTTTTATTGTTGCCCGAATGGCTTATGTGATTTTGTTGACTGAGTAAGGCCAAGGGCCTGTATTGTGAGGATACTTATGGATCGGGCTGCGCGCCGCAGCAGTGTTATACTGATACTGATATGAGGCTGAGGGCCTAGTTTGATGCCATGAGATGGCTTGATATTGCGCTTGGGCCGTATGGGGCCCCTCCCGGAGTCTGCACACCCCCAGTGAACGCCGTCGACGATAAACGGAGCGGGCTGAATGCCGCAGCGATATGTGGAGCGGGCTGCACGCCGGAGCGGTACCGGTACTGTTTGATGTGTTTACCTTATTTCATTGTCTGCCATTATATGTTATTTGTGCTACTTCTTGCAATATTTACCTGTTGCTCTGGTATTATCTGATAACCGAGTGTGGTGCCCGAGAGGCAAACTTTTGTGCTTATCTGCACTATTTGTTTTGCATTCAATTGCATAATTGTTGAAAAAGTCATTTTCAAAAGAGGTTTTAAACTGAGCTAAGATATTTCTAACGTTTTTACAGCTTCACTGCTTTCTCTCAAAGGGTTTTTCACTGTCTCTATATAGCATGATGGTTTGCTTTACGTGATTTCTTATTGCTCAGTTGTTATTTACCCTTATTACTCATTGAGTTGGTGTACTCACTTTACTCCCTGCACCTCGCGTGCAGATGCAGGTATTTGTTCACCCGATAGCGGGTTTTGGCTGATCAGAAGTAGAGCTATAGGAGTAGCGAGGTGACTGCCTGCGTTCGCAGCACCATTTTTCTCTCTTTTGGTTCATTATTCCGGCTTTGTATATTTTAGGTCTTGTAGTTGTATTTATACTCTGATAGATGCTCGTGACTTATGACACCCCGGTTTGGGCTGTGTTTGGGTTTTATTCTGCACTTATTAAAGAGATCTTTTAATAGACTGTGGTTACTTAATCATATTAAAGCTGCTTATTAATGTTAACTATTCTAAAAAGATAAGTTGGATTAGTTGGCTGGCCTCGTCTTCACGAGAGGCGCCATCACGACCAGGTCCGGGTTTAGGGTCTTGACACCTCGAAGTCCAACTCATCTGGCTAATCGTTGACAAGCGTTGAAATTCAAAACAAAAAGAAAGGATACACAAGCAACGAGAAATTCAAGAAAGAGGAAAACCGAAAGGCTTCTTTTTATATGTATATGTGAAATACTACAAGGCTTCATTTACAATGTTCTCTAAGAGCATAGTATGCAGAACCAGAAAGGAAAAGCCTAGCCTACTTTCCCCTCGGGGACTACGGCTCAATCGTCCTCTTCCTCATTATCTTCAGCATCGGATACGAGGAACATGGCGTCGTGTTCATCCGCCTTGGCCTGCTCTATCTCTTCCGAGAGATCGAAGCCCTTAGGGTAGATCTCCTTGAGGATTTCCCTCTGGGATTTGCACCAGGCATATTCATTGCTTCTGCTCTCCCGATCAGAAGCCCCTCTCAACTCAACTCGAGCATCGGCGACATCTTTTAAATAGACGGCCACTTTCTTATCAGCCTTAGCTCGAATCTCTTCAGCTTCAGCCCGGGCGTCCATGACCTCGGCCTTCATCTTCAAAAGGCCAGACTCGAGCCTTACAATCCTGCTTGTCTGGACCGAGCTATTTTCACGAGCATTCCGGAGTTGCACCTCGAGGGCAGAAACCCTGGCCAAAGCATTCTTCTTGGCCGCAACTTGGGCATCGATCTGAGCCTTCAGCTCATTACACTCATACTTGGCCTAACCAACATCGCCCCAAAGGCGTTCCAGGTCCTTCGCCTTACTCTGCAACTGAAGCATCAAAATATTAATCTCCGAGGATAGAAGAGAAAACATGCATCCCCTCGAAACAAAGGTTACCTGTCTCTCGAGGCGGCCTTCATAGTCCAGGCTTCGACTTGTCTCGTACCGAAGATATATCAACTCCTTTGCTCTTTTATCATAAAGAATCCTGAGGGATTTCTCCCCGTCCAAGGCTTTCCGCAGCTGGGCTTCATGGCGGAGCAGCTCGGACTTGAGCTTGTCAAAGGCCTATGGAATAGAAACTCAGTGAGGAAGTGAAAATGCAAAACCGAAAAACCAACTAAGTCCACCAGAACTCACCACATAACAGATCCGCTGAGCCTCCTCAAAAGTTGAGCGTACATCTACTGGACTGATCTCATCGACCCCAATCAAACCGCTCTCGGTGGGGATATGATCGCTCGAGACCCCGCTTGATTTAGGCCGCCCCTGGCCTCGAACATCCCTCGAAGTACCTTCGAAGAGAGAAGCGGACGACGGCAGAACATCTGTATCCCTCGAAGTACCTTCGACGGAGAAGACGACGATGGCGGAACATCTACATCACTCGAAGTACCTTCGATGGGAGAAGAAGACGGTGGAAAAAGAGGAGCCACTCCTCCGAGGCCAGAAATCTCGGGTATAGCAGGTTCAGCTGCCCGGCGAGGCCTCTCGGCTCGAGTCATCGATGTGTGGCTGCTCCTTTCTGTTGCACCAATGTCTACACGACGGCCGATAAATACATGATCTACCTCAACAGTTGCATATCCTTTTTGCCTCCGGGCAGACCCTGCCTCACTATAAATCTCCTCGCCCGCTGAGGATTCCTTACGCTTGTTATCGCTCTTCGATCCTGAAGTCGATGATCCTCCCTCCTCTCCGAGAGGGCATGGTCTCACCTCGGAAAATTCTCCAACGCCTGCAGTAAAGAAGTTAGGAAACACAGAAGGAAATATTCCTTAAAGAAAAGAAGCATACGATACTCACCGTGGTGTTTTGCCTCCCATCTACCCTTCGACAAATCTCGCCACTTACGCTCATCGTAGGTCGAGCAAGCTGCCAGTTTCCGAGTCCAATACGCCAGATCGGGGACCTCGTATGGCAACCACGGGATTGCTGCGGAAAGGGAAAGGAAATACCTTTACGGAGTCTGCCTCCATTATGAACAAAAATGACAAAAGCACGAGTGTACCACTTACGTGTGAAATTCCATTTCTCAGGGAATGGCAGGAACTCTACGGGAATAATGTCAACAATGAGCACTCGAACAAATCGGATCATCCACCCTCGGTCCCCGTCTTCTTCATTACTGGCAAAAAAGGGCTGGGTGGATCGGTGTCGTAGAATAATCAGGCCTCGATAGTGCAAGGGCCGGTACAATCTAATAAGATGGCTGAGGGCGAACTCAAGCCTGGCTTTATCTATAAAGAACCTTATCATCAACACTATCCTCCAAAACTACGAGTGAACCTGTGCCAGGATAACCCGATATCTTCTACAAAACTCGAGCACGACTCTGTTGAGAGGGCCCAATGTAAAGGGGTACGTGTATATGTTCAAAAACCCCTCTACATGAGCCATGATGCTCTCTTCCGGGGAAGGTACCTGCAATAACGCCTTTTCTCCACATCCACAGTCTCTCCTAACTGCCTCAAGGTGTTCCTCTCCTATCGATGAGATGAACCTCGATGCATGCTCCCAACGGCCCTGAACATTGGGCGGTCTCACTAATGTAAAGTCGCTCCTCGAGACAAAGCATCTCGAGGTTAGCTCACCAAACGCCGGCGGTGTACCACCGACCGGGCAGGAAACACAGGAGGAACTCTCCTTTTCTTGGTGAACGGATTTGGGCGTAGCAGCCATAACTATGGTGAAGCAAGGGAAGGGAGATGAAAACTTAGACAAGCAAGCGCCCGTTCGATGGTTAAGCCCAAGGGCTACCCGAGTTCGAGCCAGTTCTCACTCGGGGACTATTCATAAAGCCTTAGGGCTATATCTACTTCGACTCCGAGCCAACGCTCGCTCGACCATTAAGCCCAAGGGCTACCTGAGTTCGAGCCAACTCTCACTCGGGGACTCTCTATAACGCCTTATGGCTATCTTCATTTTATGTTCAAGCAAACTCTCCCTCGAGGACTATCAACAAGGCCTAAAAAGGCTAAGCTTTGAAGAAAACCGAGACCCTGTTCTCACTCGATTCGGGCTCAGAAGTTCCGACGACCTAAGTTTATATCAGACCAATCCAGGCTCAGTTCGAGGGATGACAAAGAGTTCCAAAGAATATCATATTAACCAATCGAGAACCAAAGGGATTACTATGTCCGGGTCATTCGGATCGATCGATAAAGTCATACACTTGGATTTTTTACAAACGCAAGCAAAATGGAGTTCAGCACCAGTCGAAGGAAAATTAAAAAAACCTTTGTATTAATAAACAACGATTACAAAAGCCCACGAGGGGTCCTTACAAAAAAAGAAAGAAGCAAAGAACAACAACTACAAGGTCTAATCTACTTCAAGGGTATATCTTCGGGAGCGGCATCTGCGAGAACCGTTTCCTCGAGGACCCCATTTCAATCTTTAGGGCGATATCTTCGAGAATCTCCTCCGAAGCAGCTATAGCCTATCAAAGAGCAAAAGCTTTTAATAAACAAGGAAAATTGTGGCTTGGTAAAAAATTTGGCGAGTATGGGTCTCGTCAGCACTACTATTATGAAGACACTTCTTGAGACATTGCACCAGTGTGGGATGCAAAAGTTAGTAGATGATGCCACCTCACTCCATGGATAGCAAAAGGAATGAGGCGTCACACCAGATTGAAATTAAGAGAGATGAGCAGCGATTTATGGTCCACATATCTTCTGATACGGGAAGAATTTAAGGCCCTTCCCTCATTATTTCGAGCCAACAATAACAACAACAACAACAACTCAGTATAATCACACTCAGTGGTGGAAAGATTTAAAAAAGAGCCATGGCATGACTGCCAAAGTTGCTGCCGTATGACCTTATGATCATAAGTTTAAATCATAAAAATAGGAATTTGGAGGAGGATGTGAAAAAAGGAAAGGGCCAAAGGCTGTAGAAGAAAGATTGAGTGTAGTCTTGGCTCAAGCAACCCCCAATTTATAGAGAGATAGTAACGTAATCAACGGCACAATCAATGCCTTTAGGGAAACGAATCAACGACGCAATTAATGCTTTTGGGGAAACGGATCGACGACGCAATGAACGCCTTTTAGAAAAATGAACTAATGGTATAATCAATGCTTCTAGGGAGACGAACCGATGGGATGTTTTTAGTCACTTGAAATGCTTAAGTCACGATCATGATGTCATCACGAGAGGTTTGAGAAATTCGAGGTCAAGATCGTTTCTTATCTTTTCACTCTAAGAAACGCAGAAACTATTTGTATATAGCTAAAATCAGATAGCCCGATTTTATGATCGTTATGGCATTCCACAGCCTGCCTCTAGGAACCTCGAGGCACAGTTCGAGGTTCGACCCCGAGGGTCCCCTATGCTCGACCTCGGGGCAGCGGAAATTAGTGGCTATCATGGATAAGCGGGAAATTCCCAAGGCACGTAGCCAAAGCTGACAACACCTGCAAGAATAGTACTAGTCTGTACCAGACCATTAAATAGTTGTACCAGCTACGTCTCTTTGTAATAATTATAGATGTACCATGTTAGGATTACCCCTCCTATATTAAGCGGACCCTTGTCATTTCTTGCACACATGATATTCAATACAAGAAGAAGAACATTCTCTGCTCCCTAACTTAAACATTCTCCATTGTCTTTCCTTTGATTTTATTGCTTACATTTATTATGTTCTATTGATTGTTCTTCATTTATTACTCATTATTAATCATAAAGAGCCACTATCAAGGCTCTCAGAACTGTTAGTTCTTCATCGGCCATCCCCAGTCAGGCATTTTAGCCCGACCTCGAGGCCCAGCTTAGGCTAGCTCGAGGCCCCGATTCACGGCCATTCGGTTTGCATTACTCACTGTCTTCAAGCTCTTATCTCATTTTCCTAACTCACACTTAGCATCTATAACCTAACAACTAGCATTAAAATAAATCACGTACTTTTAGAACCACAAAATCAAAATTAATTGTAATTACCATTTTCAAGGTAAACAATTTGGTTAGTACCCAGAATAGGGATACGAGAAAAACTGA
>NW_017671194.1:8485-20770 GCF_001879085.1 Nicotiana attenuata | reverse complement strand
TCACGTGCAGAGTAAAAGTTACAAAGTCACGAGCCAAGGCCAAAGAAAACCCTACTGTAGTTAGGGTAAAAGCCATGTACTAAAACGAGTTATAAAGAAAAACCTCGTGTTTTTATTATTCTGAAACGGGTTATGAAGAAAAACCTCGTGTTTGTAATCTAATTATAAATCTGTTACAAGAAAAACAGTTACGAGAAAGTTATAGATGTAATTCAAATACATGTAAAGAATTCTTCAAAATTAGATAAAGTTCAAATAAAAACTTGTCAATGTTATTCCAAAAGAAACATGTGTGTTCCTATTTCTTTATCGTATGTTAACACCATTATAAAGTTGAGACGTCTTCTTCATTATGTGTCGAAATATAAAAGGGCCCTCTTTTATAAAACTCATGTTTACTTTAGCTATTCATGAAGTTAACAAAAGCATTTTCTAAAGAACAAAAATGGAGATTATTCTATAAGTCCTTAGAAATAAAGGCAAGAATAAAATAAATAGAAGTTTAAGATAATAACACAGAAAACTTCTTAAATACTTAAGACTAAGTACGAACTTAGTCATAAAACTATGAAATTGTTTATACAAACTGCCCCATAAAAGACTTGGAGACTTGCATTCCAAAACCAACCCTCAAATGAAGTTAAGGGTTTCATTACAATTTTTTGAAATAAACCCTCAAATGCAGCCAAGGGTTTCTAACACAACTTTCCAAAGTGGTGCCTGCAAAAAAGAAGGAATTCAAGACAATGTAAATTTTTTACTAAGAAGATGTGGGAACTGAAGAAGATGCATCAACAGCAATGAGCTCAACTTGGACAGGAGCATCAACGGTTGCGGGTTGATCTTGATTCACAGCAGGCTCAACTTGAGCAAGAGCATCAGCAGATGTGGTTTCAACCTGGCTTGTGGCAGTAGGTTCGATTGGGCTTGAAGAAGATGTGATACCCGTATGAGCTTCAACCACGGGAGCTTCAATCACGGGAGAAGGAAAGTCATGTGTTTGCTGAGCTTGTTCAATGGTTTCATTAACCTTAGCTAATTCTGACTCCAGGTCGAAGTTTTCTTGACCAGCTTCAATTAGGGTATACAATGTGAATTCAAAAAAGCCCAACTTACCTCAACATCAAATTTTTCTTCAAGGATCTCATAATCCTTTTCCCAAGCAGCCACCTCATTCTTGAGCTCTTCATTTTCGGCCAAGGCGGAGTTACAAGAAGCTTGAAGAGAAACATGAGAGCTCTCTAAAGCACGTACCTTATCAGCAGAGACTCGAAGCTCTTCTTGTGCTTGAGTTAGGTTTTGCACGAGCTCTCCAGCATAAACTTCTTTTTGATTCAGCAGAGCCTTCAACGCCCTGTTCTCTTCGCTAGCCTTAGACAGTTGTTCTGAAAAAGAGGATTCAAGGCGTTCTTTTTCTTTTTCTGCTTGGTTCAAGGAAGCTTTGATAACCGCTAGCTCCGAAGTTAATGCTCGCACCTGCTGCTCTAAGGTACTCTTGCTCTCTCGTAAATCCTCTATGTCTATTTGAGCACTGTCAAATTGTTCCTTCCAATTGATTGCTTCCAACTGAGAATCACGTGCAACCTTCTCTGAATCACGGTTACCTTCTCCAAGAGAGAGATTCTGTTCATCAGCTCAGTGCCGATAAGATTGGCCTAAGAAAAAAGAAAGGGAAATAAGAATCTCGAAGATATAAATTTTTACAAAGTAAAGAAGAGAAAGAAGGAAAATACCTTCAAAGTGGCATGCACTATGTCATTCATTAAAGTCAGGCTGCTATGGCTCTCCAGTTTTGCTTTCTCGATTGGGCCAATTAAAGGCTCGAGCCAAACGTCAGCTTGACCTGACTTCCTTAAGAGGCTGCTATCAGCAGGAACTTCAATAGTTACGCTCCTCATAGCAGTACTTCTACTTGAAGAACCCACCTCCGTATGGTGAACGATAGGTGGGGGAATTGTCAAAGGAGGAGCGGTGGAGGGAGTAAAAACAGTATAGGGCAGAAACAGTTGAGGCAGGTAAGGAAAGAATCACAGGCGCGGGAGTAGAAAAGGAAGATAAGGGAAGTTCATCTAAAACAGGCCCTAAGTTTCCACTATCAAAACCACTGATAAAAAGTTGATCAATGGACTCACGAGTATCATGTGGAGTGACGCCATCATCAGGAATATAACAGGGGTATCAACAGGATCGGAAAGAGGAAGACGAGGTGAGATTTTAGCCTCGTCGTCAGATACGACACGTCTTCTAGCTCATGGTCTCGTCACCAGGGAGCCTCCTTCATCCTCTTCTTCTGAGTCTTCTTCTTCAACAGCTTTTCATTTTGCAGAAGAAGAACCCAAGATTATTTCTCAGGCTGAAGAGTTACGAGTACCCAAAGAGTCACGAGAGGCCGCAACTGCCTCAGCATTAACCCCTCGAATAGAAAATCCTGATAAAAAGAAGGATAAAAGTTAGAACAATAAAAGAAAATATTTATGTACGTGAAAGATAAAATAAAAACTCTTACCATGAGTCTTTACTTTCCAACCGTAACGGGTGGAAAGGTTTTTCCATGACCTACCCTCCATTGGAGGGGCCCTCAACAATTTTTCTACCCAACCACGAAAGTTGGGCACATTCTCCATAACACCCATAGTTGCTGAGAAATGAAAAGAAGCAACATTAGAGAAATTAATAAGCTTGAAAGAAAAAGGCACGATAAAGATATAACACTTACGTGCAAAGTTCCACTTCTTAGGGAAGGGAACGTTATCTTCACCCACTAAACCAGTAGTGGGGGCAGCAACAAACTGAGCATATCAGCCACGGTCTTTATCATCTTCAGGGCTCACTAAAACCCTCTTGCTCTTGGCTGCTAGGGTAAAAACGCCATTACGGAAAAGCCTAGGGGAGTAGAGGTGAATTAGGTGGGGAAAAGTAAAGCCAACATCTGCCAAGTTGGCGAGGTGCCTCAAACAGGCGACAACCCTCCATACAATTGGATCGATTTGACCCAAACAAACGTTGAAAAAATGGCAAAAATCTAGAATGACCGGGTCAATGGCTGGTTTGAACCCTAGAGTAAAAGGGTATGTATAAACAAAAGAGAATCCAATCATGTACGAAGTGATCCTCTGATTTGGATTAGGAATGATAATGGAAAAATCATCACTCCAGTAACAGTCCTTGCAAACTATAGGAGCTAGAATTTCTGTCATTTGAGTAGGGAAAGCATCGGCACGATCTAAAGTGGCAATCTGGTTCCTCAGAGATTCCCTATCATGATGAAAAGATAGTTCTGTTGGGACTATCTCTTCAACTAAAGGCTCACGTAAAGGCTCAGAGGGTTCTTTGTTCCTAGAAGAAGACCTTTGAGAAAGGGAACCTCTAGTTCTAGAAGAGGGACCAGAACTAGGAGAAGGCGTGGATGTGCTACCACCACGAGCAGACCCTAAGCTACGAAGTCTACCACCTCTTCTATGCCTAATGGGAGCATTGGGGAAGTTATCTAAAATAGGAGTTCTCCTAGGGTCAGGGTTTGATGAAGTAATGGCGAAGAAGATTGAAGTGAAGAAGAAGTGAATAGAGATTTGAAGAATTGAAGTGTTCAATACGCTTTATGTGGTAAAAGACAAGGAAAGAAGTTATATTTATACTGATGGACAACTGACAAAAAGAAAAAGTACAATGATGGAAGGACCATAATAATGATAACTGACACTTCGTGAATAGGGAAGCCGAAAAGAAAGCCTAAGAAAGTGCTGCAAAACTGTAGAGCTAATAAGAGGATTGTATTGGGGAAATTTTATTTATATATATAAAGGTGACGTGTCAAGACACATGGATTGGTCAAATGGTCAAAGAATCATGATTAGTCACGAGACATGGGTTACAACAAATACGAGCAAAGAAAGATGAAGAGGCACGGGACATCTCTAATCACTGTCCAGACTCTAGTCTGACCTTCAAGGGTCTGCTCTTAATGTGTTTGACCAGGCAGGTGGTCAGGGGTGTGCCAACCTACTTTGTAGCTAGGTATGACCACCACCTGTCATGGCCCCCCAATTCCCTTTCACTTTGCACTTACTCTTAGCTATAAGTTCTGCCCTTCTCTTGCAAGCCAGGCTTTGGGACCCCCAAGCTCCCTCTGAACTTGGATGCATGAGAGCCGGCTCTTCCACACTGCACTATTCTAATTCTGGTAGTATCCTGGGTGTAAGCAATGCCTGGAATCCCTGAGATTCCTTGGAACTTTGAAGCACCTTGGATAAAGAGAAGGCTTTGGAAATCTGGATCCCGGAAGTGGCTCAATCGCATGTTATTAGACATTAAGGTTGAATTAGGCTACTCGGATCTAGCTGTTAGCTTTTTGATGTATCCTTTAATTTCNACCTGCAAGAATAGTACTAGTCTGTACCAGACCATTAAATAGTTGTACCAGCTACGTCTCTTTGTAATAATTATAGATGTACCATGTTAGGATTACCCCTCCTATATTAAGCGGACCCTTGTCATTTCTTGCACACATGATATTCAATACAAGAAGAAGAACATTCTCTGCTCCCTAACTTAAACATTCTCCATTGTCTTTCCTTTGATTTTATTGCTTACATTTATTATGTTCTATTGATTGTTCTTCATTTATTACTCATTATTAATCATAAAGAGCCACTATCAAGGCTCTCAGAACTGTTAGTTCTTCATCGGCCATCCCCAGTCAGGCATTTTAGCCCGACCTCGAGGCCCAGCTTAGGCTAGCTCGAGGCCCCGATTCACGGCCATTCGGTTTGCATTACTCACTGTCTTCAAGCTCTTATCTCATTTTCCTAACTCACACTTAGCATCTATAACCTAACAACTAGCATTAAAATAAATCACGTACTTTTAGAACCACAAAATCAAAATTAATTGTAATTACCATTTTCAAGGTAAACAATTTGGTTGTACCCAGAATAGGGATCGAGAAAACTGAGAATCTCATGGTTGGTTGTGGCATCGATCATGTGATCGATGTTAGGATAAGGGAAAGAATCTTTGGGGCATGCTTTGTTTAAATCTTTTTAATGTACACACATTCTTAGTTTGTTCCCTTTCTTAGGAACTACTACTATGTTTTCTAACCATTCTAGGTATTTAACCTCTCGGATGGCATGCTTGATACCTCGTCCTTGATAAAGGCATGCTTGATATCGAACTGGGGTCTCTATTTTTGCTTTACCGGATGAAATTTCGGGTCCAAGCTCAGTTTGTGAGTAGTGATCTCCGGTGAGATCCTTGTCATATCGAGATGGGACCAAGAAAAAAATCAATATTAGCTGTAAGAAATTGAATAAGTTTTTTCCTAAGCCCGGGGGTCAATCTCGTGCATAGGTATACCTTTCGATCGGGTAGATGTTCGATCAGCACAACCTGCTCCAGCTCTTCGATCATTAATTTGGTAGCATCATAATCATCGGGGGAGATAAAGGATCGAGGAACCCCGTAGTCATCGTCTTCGTCAATCCCTTGCTTGTCCGATTGGGTCGAGGCTGGCATTGATGATTGCTATTTGGCTTCCTATTTTGTTTTTGAACCTGAGTCCTTTATTGATGAGAGTGTTGATATTGGAATCACTTCATCGACGGCAAACATCTCCTTTGCGGCAGGTTGTTCTCGTAAACCATCAATTTTCCCTCTGGCGTTGGAAATTTTAATACCCGGTACAGGGTTCAGGGCATGGCCCTCATGTTGTGGATCCATGGTAGCCCTCATGTTGTGGATCCATGGTCTTTTGAGCAAGGCATTGTATCTCATGTCCCCCTCGATTACGTAAAACTTGGTCTCCTGGGTGGTATCGGGTACGTTTACCGGCAATGTTATTTATCCTTTAGTAGTTTTGCAAGCCATGTTGAATCCGTTTAGCACTTGGGCCACAGGTACGATCTGGTCCTGTAGTCCGAGTTGTTATACGACCCTCGATCGAATGATGTTGGCCGAGCTACCTGAATCAATTAGCACACGTTTAACTCGAGTTTTATTCATAAGTACAGAAATTACCAGTGCATCATTGTGGGGTTGCATGATTCCTTCTGCATCCTCGTCGTTGAAAGACAGAGTTCTTTCTCGCAGGTAGTCTCGAGTCCGTTTTTCTCTTGTGATTGATAATTTGGTGCGTTTCATCATCGGACCTTGAGGAACATCGACCCTGATCAAAGCCAACCCTGCACTACTATTGAGTAGTGAGAGAGGTCGAAGCAGCTTTTACCCGATTTAGGGCCGGGATCGATTTCCACAGGGAGCTAGATATTTGAATTGGGTGTCTATCTAAAGTGGAGTTATGTATTTGCTCCAAATTGCACTTCTACACATTTTTGATTTTAATTATGATTCTAATTTATAAAACTACAATGCTCAATTAAACAAAAATAAGCTAGGATTAAACTATTGCGAGTTGTTCAAATGATTAAAAGGCACTAGGGTAGTGGCTTTCGCCTAGGTGGTCAATTGACGGATTCTTGAGTCTAAAGCTAGATTGTCACATTTGGGGAGTATGATATAACCATTGCTCGATTCTACTCACTCTCTACCTCTCGGTAGTTCGAGTGATTTTCCCGAGTTGACTTTTTCAAGACTAATTGGGTATGCAAATTTGCACAAGCAATTAAGGTTCAAGTCGGGTATTACGACCTCTCGGTTTAACCCTTTAATTGGGTCTATCAATTCTCTTGAGTACACCCCAATTCCTTGTTGAACTAATTTTAGAGACTTAGGCTCTCTTTCTTAAGAAGAACCAAAATCAACTAAATACAAACTAGTGTTTGCAACCACTAATTTAGCAATTAAACATGAAATTAGCCAAAATATCAAACACCCATAGTCAATCAAGCCCTAAAACTCAAGACCCATCAATTACCCACACTAGGGTTGAGCCACAACCCTAGCTGATGGGTCTAGCTACTCAAAATTAGAGAGAAAAACAAAGAAATAGATGGAGATAAACTCATAATAATTAATTACTAAAAAGAACATGAAGATTTAATGGTGAAATTAAGCTAAAATTACTAGAAATAGCAAAATAACCCAAGTCACGAGCGCAGCTCTACGTAAAAAACTATCTGCTTGCATAAAAATGGGAAAAGAAGCTATTTATACTAAGCTGACAAATCTGGACAAAAATACCCCTGCGGGGTTAGTGCGGACCGCACAAAATCACGTGCGGCCGCACTAGGGCTCTGAACTTGAATAAACGGCTCTTTGAACTTGGGCAATGTGGACCGCACAGAATCGAGTGCGGCCGCGGTGGCTTCTAGTGCGGTCCGCATGAAATGGAGAGCGGACCGCATTGGGCTTCAAACTTTGACTTGGCAACTCTCTGAAACTTCTCTCTGCGGACCACACTAAATCGAGTGCAGCCGTAGATCCTAGTGCGGACCGCACAAAACCTCATGCGGCCGCATTGCCTTTTTGCCTGAATAGTAGCCTCTTTGAACCTCACTTGTGCGGACCGCACAAAATGGTATGCGGCCGCACTGGCCCTGTTTTGCCTGAGCTTTGTCTTGTCTTGGTACTTGTGCAAGTTTCACTCCTTTTTGAGCTGATCTTTGACACCTTGTCACCTTGTTGATCAAACCTGCAATCAAGCACAACTTGTGAGCCTTTAGGACTATTTTGTACACATTTCTAATCAAAACTTGAGCACGAAGGAGTGTAAAATGCATCATATTCCCTAGTTATCAACTCCCCCAAACATAAACTTTTGCTTGTCCTCAAGCAAACAAAATAAGACCCACCCCTTAAGAGAAAATTCAGCTATCCTAAAGTGACCTCATCTAGCATCAATTGGGACTAACAATTGCCCTCAATACAAATGAATCATTAACAATATTTACTCTTTTAAACACCATGGATTAAGTGCGGCACAAGAGCATCAAGAGTTGACTCAACACATCAAAGAACTCTTTCTATTACTTTAGTCATTGTGGAATCCAAACTCACACATCCTCAGCTTTCCCTAAGCAAATCTCACCTTTAGAATAGTGGCACTCATAACGAGGTTAATGGAAATTCACTCATCTCTCAAAAAGAAAAGTCACAAGTCCGGCTCTAAGTACCATATGCTTGCCCCTTATGTGAGTCACCACTAATGTAAGCTTCATTCAACTAGAGATCATATAGGGCTTTCAAATCTTTCTTATACATTGTCACTCTTTCTTATACATTTCAAATCTTTTCTCCTTTCTCAATTTTTCCACGCCTTTCATTCTTTGCTTTTCTTGAATCCCTTTTTATTCATTTCCACATTGAGTATTCTTTTTGTCTTTTTGCTTTTCTTTCTTTTTCATTGCCTTTCCTTTTCTTCATTTTGTACCTTTTTACCACTTTGTTGCAACCCTCGTCTCTCCCCCCAAACTTATACTTTTGCCATGTGCTAAGATCGGGTGCTAAGAGAGGGTATCTTTTAGAACGGGTAAAGGCTTGTATCATGGTTCTTGAAGGAAAAAGGTTTAAGGCTCAAAAGGGTTGACTAGGGATTTTATCTTTGGTAGGCTATGGAAGTGTTCAAGCTATCATTTGGATCAAGGAGAGCCTATAATCATGTCTCAAGTCAAAATTCACTTAGGATTTCGCCTCAACAAACGTTCAAGGCAAGTTCTATACCAATGGCTTGGGACTTGGACTTGCAATGCAATTTCTCACCACACAAGCTATGGGATTGCTAAAGACACAGAGTCGGGGGCCCACAACGACCTTAGATAAGATTTGAGCACATAATGGTCCCGAAAAACCACTTGATGATTATCGGTCAATGCAAGAGTCTCAAGGTCACGACTTTCACTATCCTAAACACAACGATTCGTTTTTTACCATGAGATCAAAGGCAAATGTGCTAGGCCCAAGTGAAGCTTTTCTTGAGGCACACTTAACCACTAACCACTAAAATCAAAAAGAAAAACGGACTCAAACCCTTAAGAAGGTTGTCACGTCATCCATCATTGGGAAGAGCCACCCGGTTCACACAAACTCCACCTTTGGAAAGAACAGTGGCATTAAGCAAACCAAAGGCTTATTGCAAACGCTTAAAACAAGAAGCTACGGAAAAGAAAATGCGGAAAGTAGAATGAATATGTACAAGAGGGGATTTTAATCGAATATACAATACGGGGATGAATATATACAATGCAACATACTTTTATATACAGACCCAAAGTGAAAAGTACGAAAAATGTAATGAAGTACCAAAATTATATAGATACCAAAGACGAAAAATAAGAAGAAAAATAAAGAAAGCATAAAATCTGTCAAATATATACAATCATCCAACAAATCAATGTAGGGCCTACCCCCTTAAATCAAAGTTGGCATTGTCCTCAATGCCAACTAAGCAAAATAAGCATCAAAATAAAGGGAAGAGGATACAGAAACTCCCTATGGCTCATCTGTTTGCATGGCATCCTAAGTGGTCCCTGGTTCCTCGATATGCTCGGGAACCTCAGACGAGTTCCCTATGACCTGCTGCTCTGCTGCTGGGACCTGGGCCAGAACCTGGACAGGCTCCTAAGCTGCATCCTATGGCTGACTGAAGGAGGTCTTCGGTGGGTCTGCCAACTGGATGACTGCATCATATGCGCGGGGAATCATCCTCCTCCTCTTGGGAGGCCTTTGGGACTACTCTGGCTGGGGGTGAGCTGCCGGCATAGGGTCCTGGAACAATAAATCCAAAGGCAGATGATCTGCCTTCAACCTGTCAAGCTCAACCCTCAACTCCTTTACGGACTCCTTAGAAGCCCGCGTCTTTCTCATCTTCTTGGCCTCCCTAGCAAGCTCCTTGAGAGCTTTCCCGTGAGAATCCACAGCTTCTGTAAACACTTTTTGAGTATCAAGGATCTTCTTCTGGTTTTCTAGAATCTCCTTGAGGGCATCCTCAATAGACTGTGGGACCTGCGGAGGTGGAGGTGCCGACTGAGCTGCTACCGTAGTTGTGAGGACAGACAACTTGGATGAAACTGTCTGCATCCAGTTGTTGATGCTGAGAAGAGCCTGGCTCAGTCGGTGTGCAGTCACTAGGTGGCTCGGGTAGAGGGTATATCTGGATCTGCTGAAGTGGATGGACTAGGGGGAATGTCCATTGAGGTGGAGGTAGTCTGAGTAGGAGCCACCACCACAACTGGCTCCTCAGACTAGCCAGTTAGAGCAGTGGCAGTTCCCTTGAAAGTTTTGCTTTTTGGGTTGTCATCACCCTGCATGATGTACCATGAGAACGGGGCCTTTTCTTTGACTTTGATATCGAATGGCCGCTTTTCAACTGAGGTCCCGGAGGTACATGGTCAAGAAGCTGGGGAAGGGGTAGTTTCTGTCACCTTCAGTTACTACCTGTGTAATCACCCGAGACATCACGTTCTCAACATTGATCGGGTACCCCGCCATGATTGATGCTACTAAAACTGCCCGGTGAAGAGGGAAGGAGTTGTCATGGGTAATGGGGTCCAACCTGCTGCACACGAATGTTTCCCATCCCTTGGCCTCGAAATTCAAACTTCTTCTCAAAATTTTTACTCCTGCATTCAGCCAATCGGGGTTGGTACCTTGGATTGCCAGATACTGTGCCAACCAAGGACGGACCTCCTCACCTAATTCTATCTTCGCCAAGTACAGTGACTCATCCTCCTCATCGAAACCCAAGTAGTCATTTATTGACATTCCATCAAACAACACTTCTAAATTTTGCACCTTGGTCACTTTGGTGCCCTTTTTGATATGGGCAGCATTGGTATAGAATTCCTTGACCAAGTGCTTGTTTGCATCCACACAGTCCCCCAAGAAGTACGCCCAGCCTATTCTTTCTCTAAATTGCCTTCTCACACTGGGTTGTGATGCAATAGGTCTCTATCAACAAAGCTTCTCTCCGGAATCAATTTCCTCACAGGCCACCATTCCCTGAATTTATGGTAGGCCACCTCACTCACGAACCGATCTTGCCACACCTCTGGTTTTCTAGTTCTAGCAACACCTCCGACCTGAGGTTCACCCCCTTTCTCCTACTACCTCTTCTTCTCCTGCTGCCTCATCTTCTATTACTGCACCCTCTCCGGATAATGAAGCTGTGGGAGAGGTGGAGTATTCATCCCCACTGCCTTCAGCTGAGCCCTCAGACGACCCAAAAGATACATGCACTGAAGCCTGAGCAGTGGGGGATGCTGGAGGAGTGGGGTCATCTGTCAGCCTGAATCTGCCCGGGAAATCATCCATAAACTCCGGAATAGAATCAGAGTCAGTCAGCTCCTTGGAAGGCTCATACTCACTTCCCGAGGAATGGGAAGCAGCTCTATCAGCGGCCCGAATCGCCTTCCTTGTTGTTTTTATTGCTTCGCGAACTTTGGGGGTTAATATTATTTTTCCACGTCCCCTCCCCCAGGAGAACTTTCCTCGACCTGTTTGTTTAGAACCCTCGCCTCTTTGTTTCACCATTGTCTGCAAACAACATCCATTAGGCTTGTTAGTATTCAGAAAGGCATTGCAGTTCTCAGTTGCAGGAAATAAAATGTTGCAGACAGTATCAAATTGTTGCAGAGTGCAGACCGCACAAAATGTAGTACGGCCGCATAGAGGTCAATGTGGACCGCACAAAATGCCAATGCGGTCCGCACAGAGGTGGGGTTCAGACTACCAACTCTCTGAATAATCGCTCAGCGGAACACACAAAATGGCAATGCGGTGCACATTGAGGCACCGCGGACCGCACAAAATGCAATGCGGTCGCGGTCCTCAATGAACATGTTCAGAACATCCTTCAATGCGGTCCGCACAAAATGCCAATGCGGACCGCACAGTGGCACTGCGGACCGCACAATTTCCATTGCAGTCCGCACTGAGTGCCCAGTTGCAGCACTAACTTAGGGTTTATGAAATCTTGACTTTAAGTCCAATTTTACTCCTAATGCAGGGTCCCTAAGTGTTTGCCCAGTGTATTTAACTACTTAATCCTAACTTAAACAAGAAATTAACTACCCTAAGCTACCAAATCGAAAGAAAATACGAGAAGAATAGAAGAAAAGCTAAAAATCTAAATGAAAAATAATAAAAATTAACAAATGGAAAAGACATGAGATTACCAGAAGTAAGATGCTATGATGAAGAATAAGCCTTGGGAATCAGTTATGTGCAAAGAGAGGGGATGAACAGTAATTTTGAAGCTCTGAGAGTTAAAAGATCGAAAAGTTTAAAATGAAGGGCCTCAGGTACTATTTATAGAAAAAGTCCTGGGGGCCAGTCTCACCTACCCAATGTGGACCGCACAAAATGGAACTGCGGTCCGCACCACACAGCATT
>NW_017671194.1:0-4547 GCF_001879085.1 Nicotiana attenuata | reverse complement strand
ATAAGGTGGACGGTGGCCTAGGCAAGGGTGCCTTGGCTTTTGGCACAACCGGCTCCGGCATGTCTATTACGTGTTCCCTAGACGGGTTCACGTCATTTTGTGTTTCCACCTCGGCATCTCGAATATCAATCCTCACTTCTTGATTCATATTTTCATCAACCACATTCTCAACCACCAAAGGAACTTCATCTTCTTGCAACTCAACTTCATCACCTAAAACTTGCTTTTGCTTGGAGGCATTCACATCATCGCCTCGTCCACTCCTTGTAGTTACCGCCATAACGTGATTGTTACCACCCTTTGGGTTAACCACCATATCACTCGGTAGAGCCCCCTTAGGGCGAGTATTTAAAGACTGTGAGATTTGGTCTAGCTGGACCTCCAAATTCCTGATTGAAGTGTTGTGAGAAGCCAATTGCGCATCTTAGTCAGCATTCTTTTTCATCATCTGTTCAAACATTGTTTCAATTCTACCCATTTCATTGTTGGAAGAACTAGGACCCTGGGATGGAAAAGGCGGTGGGTTGCTCGGTTGTTGGTACATTGGGGGCCTTTGAAAGCCTTGCCCCTGATTTCCTTGGTTATTGTTCCATCCACCCTGATTGTTGTTGTTTCCACCCCAATTGTTGTTGTTGCCCCAGTTTCCCTGATTGTTCCGATTGTTATTTTTTGATTTCCCCAATTGTTGTTCCCTTGTTGTTGATTGTTCCAATTATTGTTGCCTTGCTGTTGGTTACCCCAATTGCCCTGGGATCTCCATTGTTGTTGTTGGTTAGAAGAATTGCCTCTTTGGCCTTGGTAATTATTCACATATTGCACCTCTTCGTTCTGCCCATCATAACAATCATCTTGGAATCCACCACAGTCATTATCAAATTGATCCAAATTCCCTTGGTTCTGTTGGCCTCTTTGTCTTCTATTGTTTACAAGCATGTTGACACCCTCCATGGCAATTACTTGGCGAGGATTCTGAACTTGTTGCAACTGTGCCTTTGCTAATTGGTTCATTGTTGTTGTAAGTTCTGCTATAGCCTGTCCATGGTCATGTAGTTCTTTGTGCAAATGAGTGACCGTGGGGTCACCCTGTGGCACATTGGCTCTACTTTGCCAAGCGGAGGATGTGTCAGCCATCTCGTCAAGAGTAGCACAAGCTTCATCATAAGGCAGCTTCATGAAATTATCCCAGCCAATTGATTCACTATGCATTGGTTCGTTGTATTGATGCCCCGATAGAAGGTCTGTTGTATCATAGCCTCGGTCATATCATTGTTGGGGCATTCCTTCACCATAGTTCTATATCTCTCCCAAATCTCGTAAAATGGTTCGGTGGGCTCCTGCTTGAAGGCTAAGATCTCATCCCGTAGTGCTGCCATGTGCCCCGGTGAGAAAAATTTGGCAATGATCTTATCCGCCAACTCATCCCAAGTTGGGATGGAATGGTTGGGAAGTCGCTCAAGCTAATCCAATGCCTTCCCTCTAAGTGAAAATGGGAAGAGCCTCAATCGAAGTGCATCCTCGGACACATTGGTTTGCTTGCTCCCCCAACAGGCATCCACGAACCCCTTGAGATGTTTGTAAGCATTTTGAGTGGCAGCACCCGTGAAGTACCCACGCTGCTCCAGCAATGTCAACATCACATTAGTAATTTGGAAATTGCCCGCCCGGATCCGGGGTGGGAAAATTGCACTTGCATAGACTTGGTTTGGGAGCACTCGAGGAACCGCTCTTGGAGGTGGCGGAGGAGGGTCTGGAATATGTTCATTAACATTGGCCTGGCGGCCTCTTCGTTGGCCTGGAGGTACAAGAGGCACCTCATCCTCTCCATTATCATCAACCTCCTCCCCCGCAATCACGTTTCCAAGAGGGTCATTAGCATTTAATGCCATTTTGTACCTGAAGTTGTGACACACACAAATTAGTAACAAAGAAGGAAAGAAGAACAAAACACAAAACTATTTAGATAGATAGCCAAAACCGTTAGCTCCCCGGCAACGGCGCCAAAAAGTGATCAGAGCCAACCCTGCACTACTATTGAGTAGCGAGAGAGGTCGAAGCAGCTTTTACCCGATTTAGGGTCGGGATCGATTTCCACAGGGAGCTAGATATTGGAGTTGGGTGTCTATCTAAAGTGGAGTTATGTATTTGCTCCAAATTGCACTTCTACACATTTTTTATTTTAATTCTGATTCTAATTTTTTAAAACTACAATGCTCAATTAAACTAAAATAAGCTAGGATTAAACTATTGTGAGTTGTTCAAATAATTAAAAGGCACTAGGGTAGTGGCTTTCGCCTAGGTGGTCAATTGACGGATTCTTTAGTCTAAAGCTAGATTGTCACATTTGGGGAGTATGATATAACCATTTCTCGATTCTACTCACTCTATACCTCTCGGTAGTTCGAGTGATTTTGCCTGAATTGACTTTCTCAAGACCAATTGGGTATGCAAATTTGCACAAGCAATTAAGGTTCAAGTCGGGTATTACGATCTCTCGGTTTAACCATTTAATTGGGGATATCAATTCTCTTGAGTGTCACACCTCCTTTTTCCTACACCCGCAAGGGCATAAAGGAGTTTTTCCACTTAAAGGACAATCGGAACGCGATTTATTATTAAAATTCAGAGTCGCCACTTGGGAGATTAATGGTGTCCCAAGTCACCGGTTGAATCCCGAACCGAGGAAGTTATGACTCTGATAACAGTCCGCGAACCAGAAATTCGGGTAAGGAATTCTGTTAACCCGAGAGAACGTGTTAGGCATTCCCGAGTTCCGTGGTTCTAGCACGGTCGCTTAACTGTCATATTTGGCTTATTTATTTGATTTTAATACATGTTTTGACCTATATGCTTTTAACTTTGAACCGCTTTTATTATTGTTATTTTAAAAGAATTGCAACGTCGTGAAAACATGTCTCGAATCGCGTCACATAAATGCACCCGCGATTTTCGACACATTTCGACTTCGTTGAGATTTGAATTTTGGGTCACATAAATGTGCACCCGAGTTTAGGAATGTAGCATTATTAAAAACGCGCCTAAAGAGACTAACGCGTTATTATCTTTGGGGAAAGCCGTGAAATTCGCTAAACGGCCAATCCCGAAGTCTAGGTATTTTTAGTTAAGCATTGAATGAGGGCCCCGCAATTTATACTTCATTCGGCGAGGCTCGTCTCATTTATTATTTATTTTAAAGGGCAAATCCTAAAGTAACTATGATTTATATTTTTGTTGATCTCTAATAAAAAAAATACAGGTCCTAATCGATGTGCTACGGGGTTGGAGCAGACTAATTGGTGATGATGTACCAAAGTCAAACGTCGGGCTTCAAAACTGGACACCCGTATATCTCAGCCCAGGCCCAAGCGCATACAGTCATAAAACGGGACCTGGGTTGCTCGTTTATCAATCTGGAGATTACACCTTAATAGCTAAGTAAAACTTATCAAGTTTAATGGACAAATCCAATAGACGTGCACATTCTGATGTTTACTAACATTCTTATACTAACTTGAAAATACTACTTCAAACTAATATATCAATTGATGCTTAAGGTAATTAATCATATGAAGTTACAATTAACTAAGAGGCTGATTGATATAACTACTACAAGCTTTAGCTTTAGGTGAAGATGCATCAACCTATATTCATATTAACAACCAGGTTGCCTATGACCAATTCAAATAATTCACTCAGTTAGTGCAGCCCAGTACAACTACCTTAACTACAGAAATCCATATTTCAGTCCATAAAATGTAACTAACATCTACTACACAACAAAACTTTCAAAATATCAGAACTATTGAACATGCAAATCCACGGTTAATGAGGAACACAAGTTCTCATACTACCTAACAGTCTGTACCAAATAATAGCTAACACAGTCCAATTTCAGTTCAAATTATACAACAGCTCTGTTCGAATCTAGCTCATATGATTACTAAACTAATTTTGTTCCACACAATTGAACTAGTGTCTAAGTTCAAATCACAGACAACGAATCAATTAAAAAAAACAACAGAAGACATTTGGTCAATCTCCATCGATTTTATGTTTCAATCGTGTGAAGCTACAGCCCTAGAGTCTCGAGTCGTGTACCTGGAAATGGATTTTTAACAGAAGAAGAGGTCAGCAGCAGCAGTACAATAGCAGACCAAGAGATAATCAAACAGTAGCAAATGCACAGCCCAGGAACTTGAATCACAACCCAGAAAGAGTTTGAAACCAAATGAAGATGAGTTCAACCACAAATCACTCGAATGCACCCAAATTTACTTGAGATTGAACTTAAAATGCCCTAGAACTTCAGTCAAAATCCAAACTAAGTAGACCACATTCACTCGAACAAATCATTAAACAACTCCAAAAGCTTCTAGAACTAGAGCTTAGAGCAGAAATGAAGAACACCAAAGAGGAATTCGAAAATTGATTGGAATAGGCAATGAAATCGTAATTTTTTTGAATTTTCTGTTTTCTAATTTTTGTTTTTGGATTTTTTTTGAAGTATTTGAGTTTTCAAAACGTCTAGATTCTGAAAATTAAAAGAGAGA
>NW_017671193.1:240526-339182 GCF_001879085.1 Nicotiana attenuata | reverse complement strand
GAGGTAGTGTTTGTGACCCCGTTTGGTGCCCTTGATTTGAAGAACAAAAATGGGGAGATTTTCCGGGTTAATGGTCACAGGGTCAAGCACGACTTGGGAAAGTTTGATGATAGCCATGTGGTGGCACTTGTTCATTTCAAATGATTGGACGGTAACATGCGTCGTGCCGCGGCGTTAAATCAGGCGCTTCTTGGGAGGCAACCCATGTGTTTTTCTTCTTGTTTTTCTTTGTTTTTCATTATAGGATAGGATTTATTTTTGGACTGACTGGTTGTGAGATGTTACAGGCTCATGTTGACGCAGTGCAGGACATAGTGGAAAAAGTGTTCAGGTCTTTGAAGTTTTCAATGCGGTTGCACTACATTTAGTGCGGACCGCACTGATGAAGGGTGAAATTACCAACTCTCCGAAGTTTGCCACCGCGGCCGCATTACATTTTGTGGGGTCCGCGGTGGACCACTGCGGCCGCGTTCCACTTCGTGCGGACCGCAGTGGTTGCCTTCTCAAACTCTGATAATTGCTGTGTGGTGCGGACCGCAGTCCAGTTTTTGCGGTCCGCATTGGGTTAGTAAGCTGGGCCTCAGGTCCTTTTTCTATAAATAGGGCAGGAGGTCCTCCTTTTACACTTTTCGACCCTTTGCTCTCAGAACTCATAAAAACACTGTTCCTTTTTCCCTTTGATCGTAATTAACTGCTTGGACTCGTTTAACTTCAGTTCTTCTCATATCTGGTACCATTAACTTCTTTTTATTGTTTTAATTTTGTTAATTTCTTTTAATTTTTGTTTTTCTTGTTTTCCTTCTGTTCTTCCCATACTGCTTTTGATTAGGTAAAATTAGGTTAGTTAATTTCTCAATTAAAGTAGAATTAGGTAGTTCGAAACACTGGGCAAACACATAGGAACCTTTCTTAGGTGTAAAAATTGGACTTAAAATCAAATTACATTGAACCCTAAGTTAGTGTTGCTTCTGGGCACTCAGTGCGGACCACAGTCGATTCTGTGCGGTCCGCGGTGCCTTAGTGCGGTCCACAACGGCATTTTGTGCGGATCACATTGCTGAGTGTTGGTTCTCTGAAGTTTGGGACTGCGGCCGCACTACATTTTGTGCGGTCCGCATTGCCTGGATACAGAGAGTGGGTAGTCTGAAACCCACCTCTGTGCGGACCGCATTGCCATTTTGTGCGGTACGCATTGACCTCAGTACGGCCGCACTCCATTTTGTGCGGCCCGCACTGTGTATAATCTGCAGTGTTCACCAAATTCAACTGTCTGCAACATTTTCTTTCACTGAAATCTTGAACTTCATTGTATATACTTAGACTAACAAAGCATGACTGAATTTGTTTGCAGACAATGGTAAAATCAAGAGGCCAGGGTGCTAAACAACCAGGCAGAGGAGAGTCCTCCCGAGGGAGGGGACGAGGGAATATAAAATTAGTCCCCCAAGTTCGAGAGGCAATTAAAGCAACAAGGAAGGCAATTCGGGCTGCTGATAGAGCTGCTTCCCGTTCCTCGGGAAGTGAGTATGTACCTTCCAAGGAGCTGACTGACTCTGATTCTGTTCCGAAATTCATGGATAATTTCCCGGACAGATTCAGGTTGACAGATAAATCAACTCCTCCAGCATCCCCCACTGCTCAGGCTTCAGTGCATGCATCTTCTGGGTCGTCCGAGGGCTCAGCCGAAGGCAGTAAGGATGGGTCCTCCACCTCTCCCACAGCTTCATTATCTGGAGAGGGTGCAGTAGGAGAAAATGAGGAAGTAGGGGGAGATGAGGTAGTAGGTGAAGGGGGTGAACCTCAGGTGGGAGGTGTTGCTAGAACTAGAAACCCGGAGGTGTGGCAAGATCGCTTTGTGAGTGAGAAGGCTTATCACAAATTTAGGGAATGGTGGCCGGTGAGGAAGTTGATCCTGGAGAGGAGTTTTGTAGATAGAGACCTATTGCCTCAAAACCCCAATGTGAGAAGGCAATTTAGGGAGAGAATAGGCTGGGCGTACTTCTTGGGGACTGTGTGGATGCAAACGATCATTGGTCAAGGAATTCTATACCAATGCTGCCCACATCAAAAAGGGCACCAAAGTGACCAAGGTGCGAAATTTGACAGTGTTGTTTGATGGAAATTCAATAAATGACTACTTGGGTTTTGATGAGGAGGACGAGTCTCTGTACATGGCGAAGATGGACTTAGGTGAGGAAGTCCGTCCGTGGTTGGCACAGTATCTGACAATCCCAGGTACCACCCCCGACTGGCTGAATGCGGGAGTAAAGATTTTGAGAAGAAGTTTGAACTTTGAGGCCAAGGGGTCAGAAACATTTGTGTGCAGCAGATTGGACCCCACTACTCATGAAAACTCCCTCCCTCTTCACCGGGCAGTGTTGGTGGCATCGATCATGGCAGGGTACCCGATTAACATCGGGAATGTGATGACGCGGGTGATTACACAGGTGGTATCTGAAGATGACAGAAACTACCCCTTCCCCAGATTTTTGACCATGTACTTCAGGGACCTCAAGGTTAAAAAGAGGCCATTTGATATAAAGGTAAAAGCGAAGGCCCCGTTCTCATGGTACAGTATGCAGGGTGATGACAACCCAAAGAGCAAGAACTTCAAGGGAACAGCCACTGCTCCAACTGGCCAGTCTGAAGAGCCAGTTGTGGTAGTGGCCCCTACTCAGCCTGCTTCCACCTCCGCAGACATTCCCCCTGGCCCATCCACTTCAGCAGCTCCAGACATACCCTTTTCCCGAGCCTACCCAGTGACTGCACACCGACTGAGCCAGGCTCTTCTTAGCATCAACAACTGGATGCAGACAGCTTCATCCAAGTTGTCTGTCCTCACCACTACAGTAGCAGCTCAGTCGGCACCTCCACCTCCGCAGGTCCTACAGTCCATTGAGGATGCCTTCAAGGAGATTCTGGAAAACCAGAAGAAGATCCTTAACTCAGAAGAAGCTTACAGATGCTGTGGATGCTCATGGGAAAGCTCTCAAGGACCTTGCTAAGGAGGCCAAGAATATGAGAAAGACTCAGGCATCCAAGGAGTCCGTGAAGGAGTTGAGGGTTGAGGTTGACAGATTGAAGGAAGATCATTTGCCTTTGGATTTACTGTTCCAGGATTCTGTGCAAGCAGCCCATCCCCAGCCAGTACAATCAGAGAGGCCTCCCAAGAGGCAGAGGGTGATTCCCCGTGCACACGATGCATTCATCCAGTTCGAGGATCCACCAGAGGCTTCCTCTAGTCAGCCACAGGATGCACCTCAGGAGCCTATCCAGGTCCAATCCCAGGTCCCAGCAGCAGAGCAGCAGGCCATAGGGAACCAGTCTGAGGTTCCCGAGCATATTGAGGACCCAGGAGCCACTCAGGAGCCCATGCAGACAGACAGGACATAAGGAGTCTCTCTATCCTTTTCCCTTTTCTTTTTGGTGCTTATTTGGTTTAGTTGGCATTGGGGACAATGCCAACTTTCATTTGAGGGGGTAGGCCCTACTTTTTTTTGGATTTGGATGATTGTATATATTTGACAGTTTTTATGCTTTCTTTATTTTTCATCTTTGGATTGTATATAATTTTAACATTTCGTCACATATCTCGTACTTTTATTTTACTTTGGGTCTGTATATACAGTTATGTTACATTGAACATATTCATCCCATCTATTGTATATTCGATTAAATCCCCTCTTGTATATATTCATTTTACTTTCCGCAATTTTTCGTTCTTAGCTTCTTATCTATGTTCGTAGCTCTTGTTTTTAACGTTTGCAATAAGCCTTTGGTTTTATTAATACCACGGTTCTTTCCAAAGGTGGAGTTTGTGTGAACCGGGTGGCTCTTCCCAATGATGGATGGCGTGACAACCTTCTTAAGGGTTTGAGTCCGTTTTTCTTTTCTTTTTGCTTTTTAGTAGTTAGTGATTAAGGGTGCCTCAAGCAAAGCTTCACTTGGGCCTAGCACATTTGCCTTTGATCTCATGGTCAAAAACAAATTGTTGTGTTTAGGATGGTAAAAGTCGTGACCCTGAGACTCTTGTGTTGACCGATAATCATCAAGTGGTTCTTAGGGACCATTGTGTGCTCAAATCTTATCTAAGGTCGTTGTGGGCCCCCGACTCTGTGTCTTTAGCAATCCCATAGCGTGTGTGGTGAGAAATTGCATTGCAAGTCCAAGTCCCGAGCCATTAGTCTAGAACTTGCCCTGAATGTTCGTTGAGGCGAAATCCTAAGTGAATTTTGACTTGAGACATGATTATAGGCTCTCCTTGATCCAAATGATAGCTTAAACACTTCCATAGCCTACCAAGGATAAAATCCCTATTCAACCCTTTTGAGCCTTAAACCCTTTTCCTTCAAGAACTATGATACAATCCTTTACCCGTTCTAAAAGATACCCTCTCTTGGCACCCGATCTTTCCTTAGCACATGGCAAAAGCATAAGTTTGAGGGGAGAGACAAGGATTGCAACAAAGTGGTAAAAAGGTACAAAATGAAGAAAAGGAAAGGCAATGAAAAAGAAAGAAAAGCAAAAAGACAAAAAGAATACTCAATGTGGAATTGAATAAAAAAGGGATTCAAGAAAAGCAAAGAATGAAAGGTGTGGAAAATTGAGAAAGGAAAAAAGATTTGAAATGTATAAAAAAGAGTGACAGTGTGTCTCTCTTACCCCTTGAAAGAAGTGAAAAGATTCAAAGAGTCAAGTGAATCTGTGCCAAAATGAAACAAAAGAAGTGCTTAAGGGAAGATGGAACCTACTTAGACCAAACATCGCCTACCCGGAACCAAAAGCCTTCACTATGTCTCCACAAAAGCCCTATATGATCTCTAGTTGAATGAAGCTTACATTAGTGGTGACTCACATAAGGGGCAAGCATATGGTACTTAGTGCCGGACTTGTGACTTTTCTTTGAGAGGGATGAGTGAATTTCCATTAACCTCGTTCTGAGTGCCACTATTCTAAAGGTGAGGTTTGCTTAGGGAGAGCCGAGGATGTGTGAGTTTGGGTTCCACAATGACTAAAGTAATAGAAAGAGTCCTTTGATGTGTTGAGTCAAGTCTTGATGCTCTTGTGTCGCACTTGATCCATGGTGTTTTAAAAGAGTAAATGTTGTTAATGATTCATGTGTATTGAGGGAAATTGTTAGTCCCAATTGGTGCTAGATGAGGTCACTTTAGGATAGCTGAATTGTCTTGGATTTTCTCTTAAGGGGTGGGTCTTATTTTGTTTGCTTGAGGACAAGCAAAAGAGTTTGGTGGAGTTGATAACTAGGGATTTTGATACATTTTATACTCCTTCTTGCTTATGTTTTGATTAGAGATTTGTACAAAATAGTCCCAAAAGGCTCACAAGTTGTGCTTGATTGCAGGTTTGATCAACAAAGTGACAAGATGTCAAAGGTCAGCTCAAAAAGGAGTGAAACTTGCACAAGTACCAAGACAAAACAAAGCTCAGGCAAAACAGGGCCAATGCGGCCGCACACCATTCTGTGCGGTCCGCACAAGTGAGGTTCAGAGAGTTTGATTTCCAGGCCAACAGGCAATGCGGCCGCATGGGATTTACTATGGTCTGCATTGAAGTCACTGCGGCCACACTCGATTTAGTGCGGTCCGCAGAGCCAAGAATCAGAGAAGTGCCAGTTTTGAGTTTTAAGCCCAATGCGGTCCGCGCTCCATTTAATACGGACCACACTAGAAGCCACCGCAGCCGCATTCGATTCTGTGCGGTCCGCATTGCCCAAGTTCAGAGAGCTGCTTATTCAAGTTCAGAGCCCTAGTGCGGCCGCACGTGATTTTGTGCAGTCCGCACTAACTCCGCAGGGGTATTTTTGTCCAGATTTGTCAGCTTAATATAAATAGCTTCTTTTCCTTTTTTAGGTTAAGCAGATAGTTATAACTGAAAGCTGCGCTCGTGGGTTCGAATATTTTAGCTGTTTTGAGTAAGTTTAGCTTCATTTCAACATTGAATCTTCAAGTTTAACTTAGCAATTAATTAATATGAGTTTTTCTTCATCTATTTCTTTGTTTTTGTCTTTAATTATGAGTAGCTAGACCCATCAACTAGGGTTGTGGCTCAACCCTAGTGTGGGTAATTGATGGGTCTTGTATTTTAGGGCTTGATTGACTATGGGTGTTTGATATTTGGGCTAATTTCATGTTTTATTGCTAAATTAGTGGTTGCAAATGCTAGTTTGTGTTTAGTTGACTTTAGCTCTTCTTGAGAAAGAGAGCCTAAGTCTCTAAAATTAGTCCAACAAGGAATTGGGGCGTACTCAAGAGAATTGATAGCCCCAATTAAAGGGTTAAACCGAGAGATCGTAATACTCGACTTGAACCTTAATTGCTTGTGCAAATTTGCATACCCAATCGGTCTTGAGAAAGCCAATTCGGGCAAAATCACTCGAACTACCGAGAGGTATAGAGTTAGTAGAATCGAGCAATGGTTATATCATACTCCCCAAATGTGTCAATCTAGCTTTAGACTCAAGAATCTGTCAATTGACCATCTAGGCGAAAGTCACTACCCTAGTGCCTTTTAATCATTTGAACAACTCACAATAGTTTAATCCGAGCTTATTGTAGTTTAATTGAGTATTGTAGTTTGTAGAATTAGAATCATAATTAAAACCAAAAATGTGTAGAAGTGCAATTTGGAGCAAATATACAACTCCACTTTAGATAGATACCCAACTCCAATATCTAGCTCCCTGTGGAAATCGATCCCGGCCCTAAATCGGGTAAAAGCTGCTACGACCTCTCTTGCTACTTAATAGTAGTGCAGGGTTGGCCTTGATCACTTTTTGGCGCCGTTGCCGGGGAAGCTAACGGTTTTGGCTATCTATCTAGATAGTTTTGTGTTTTGTTCTTCTTTCCTTCTTTGTTACTAATTTGTGTGTGTCACAACTTCAGGTACAAAATGGCATTAAATGCTAATGACCCTCTTGGAAGTGTGACTTGCACCTCAAGGACAGCGTAGAGGCCGCCAAGCCAATGCAAATGAGAACATTCCAGACCCTCCTCCGCCACCTCCAAGGGCGGTCCATCGAGTTCTTCCCAACCAAGGCTATGTAAGTACAATTGTTCCGCCCCAGATCCGAGCGGGCAATTTCCAAATTACTAATGTGATGTTGACCTTGCTGGAGCAGCGTGGTTACTTCACGGGCGCTACCACTCAAAATGCTTACAAACATCTCAAGGGGTTCGTGGATGCCTGTTGGGGAGCAAGCGAACCAATGTGTCCGAGGATGCACTTCGATTGAGGCTCTTTCCATTTTTACTTAGAGGGAAGGCACTGGATTGGCTTGAGCGACTTCCCAACCATTCCATCACAACTTGGGATGAGTTGGCGGATAAGTTCATTGCCAAATTTTTCTCACCGTGGCATGGCAACACTACGGGATGAGATCTTAACCTTCAAGCAGGAGTCCACCGAACCATTGCACGAGATTTGGGAGCGATATAGAACTATGGTAAAGGAATGCCCCAACAATGATATGACCGAGGCTATGATACAATAGACTTTCTATCGGGGCATCAATACAACGAATCAGTGCATAGTTAATCAATTGGCTGGGGGAAATTTCATGAAGTTGCCTTATGATGAAGTTTGTGCTATTCTTGATGAGATGGCTGACACATCCTCCGCTTGGCAAAGTATAGCCAATGTGCCACAGGGTGACCCTACGGTCACTCATTTGCACAAAGAACTACATGACCATGGACAGGATATAGTAGAACTTACAACAACAGTGGACCAATTAGCAAAGGCACAGTTGCAACAAGTTCAGAATCCTCGCCAAGTAAATGCCCTGGAGGGTGTTAACATGCTTGTGAACAATAGAAGACAGAGAGGTCAGCAGAACCAATGGAATTTGGATCAATTTGACAATGATTATGGTGGATTCCAAGATGATTGTTATGATGGGCCGAACGAAGAGGTGCAATATGTGAATAATTGTCAAGGTCAAAGAGGAAATTCGTCTAACCAACAACAATATTGGAGATCCCAGGGCAATTGGGGTAACCAACAACAAGGCAACAATAATTGGAACAATCAACAACAAGGGAACAATAATTGGGGAAATTAAAATAACAATCGGAACAATCAGGGAAACTGGGGCAACAACAACAATTGGGGTGGAAACAACAATAATCAGGGTGGATGGAACAATAACCAAGGAAATCAGGGGCAAGGCTTTCAAAGGCCCCCTATGTACCAACAACCGAGCAACCCATTTTCCATCCCAGGGTCCTCGTTCTTCCAGCAACGAAATGGGTATTTTGAAATGATGTTTGAGCAGATGATGAAAAAGAATGCTGACTCCGATGCGCAATTGGCTTCTCACAACACTTCAATGAGGAATTTGGAGGTCCAGCTAGGCCAAATCTCACAGTCTTTGAATACTCGCCCTAAGGGGGCTCTACCGAGTGATACGGTGGTTAACCCGAAGGGTGGTAACAATCATGTTATGGCAGTAACTACACGGAGTGGGAGAGGCGGTGATGTGAATGCCTCCAAACAAAAGCAAGTTTTGGGTGATGAAGTTGAGTTGCAAGAAGATGAAGTTCCTTTGGTGGTTGAGAATGTGGTTAATGAGAATGTGAATCAAGAAGTAAGGATTGATATTCAAGATGCCGAGGTGGAAACACAAAATGATGTGAACCCGTATAGGGAACACGTCATAGACATGCCGGAGCCGGTTGTACCAAAAGCCAAGGCACCCTTGCCTAGGCCACCTCCCCTTTATCCTCAGAGGCTAGCCAAGCAGAAAAATGAGAATCAATTCAAAAAGTTCATTGACATGATGAAGAGCTTATCCATTAATGTGCCTTTGGTGGAGGCTTTAGAGCAGATGCCTGGCTATGCAAAATTCATGAAAGATTTGGTGACAAAGAAAAGATCCATGGACTGTGAAACTATCAAGATGACCCACCAAGTTAGTGCTATAGTACATTCAATGGCTCCGAAGTTAGAGGATTCCGGTGCTTTCACTATCCCTTGCACTATAGGGAGTGTAGACTTTGCTAAAGCTTTATGTGATCTAGGGGCAAGCATCAACTTGATGCCCTACTCAGTTTTCAAGACTTTGGGTATTGGGCCACCAAGGCCAACTTCCAGGAGATTACAAATGGCAGATAGATCAATGAAGCGACCATTGGGTATTGTTGATGATGTGCCCGTCCGGGTGGACAAATTTATCTTGCCATCTGATTTTGTGATCTTGGATTGCGAGGTAGATTATGAGGTCCCGATCATATTGGGGAGACCTTTCCTTGCTATGAGGAAGGCTCTAGTGGATGTGGAAGCAGGGGAACTCACTTCAGGGTGGGTGATGAAAAGGTCGTTTTTCATGTGTGCAAGTCAATGAAGCAGCCCAATTGTACAGAAGTGTGCTCATTTGTGGATCTTGTCACGGCTGTGATAATTGATGATACTAGTGCAGTGATCAATGTGGAGGACCCTTGGAGGCCGTATTGTTGAATCTTGATGTCAATGATGATGAGGTCCGAGTGGAGTGCGTGAATGCTTTACATGGGATGGGCTCTTATTCTTATGAGCCTAGGAAACTCTCTTTGGATCTTGAAAATAGAAAGACCCCTCCAACAAAGCCTTCAATTGAGGAACCTCCGGTGTTGGAGTTGAAGCCATTGCCTCCACACCTCAGGTATGAATTCTTAGGCCCTAATTCAACTTTACCAGTTATTATTTCCTCTTGTCTTACTAACATGCAGGTAGATGCCACATTGGCGGTGCTCAAAAAGCGGAAAAAGGCAATTGGATGGACATTAGCTGATATTCGGGGAATAAGTCCCGTATTCTGTATGCACAAGATTATTCTGGAAGATGATGCAAAACCCTCCTTGGAACATCAAAGGAGGCTGAACGAGGCAATGCAAGAAGATGTGAAAAAGGAGGTGATCAAGTGGTTAGATGCCGGAGTGGTGTATCCTATCTCTGACAGCTCGTGAACTTCACCGGTGCAGTGTGTGCCGAAAAAGGGTGGTATGACCATGGTGACCAATGCTAAAAATGAACTTATCCCAACCCGGACAGTGACCGGATGGAGGGTGTGCATGGACTACCGCAAGCTGAACAAGGTGACCCGCAAGGATCATTTCCCATTGCCTTTCCTTGACCAGATGCTTGATCGTCTTGCTGGGCGTTCCTTCTATTGTTTCTTGGATGGGTATTCAGGGTACAATCAAATTTTGATAGCTCCAGAGGATCAGGAGAAGACAACCTTTACTTGTCCATATGGCACCTTTGCTTTTTCTCGGATGCCCTTTGGGTTGTGCAATCCACCGGCAACATTCCAACGGTGTATGATAGCGATTTTCACCGATATGGTGGAAGATATTTGGAGGTGTTCATGGACGACTTCAGTGTTGTGGGTGATTCATTCGATGAGTGTCTGAAAAATCTGGATAGAGTATTGGCCCGGTGTAAAGACACCAATCTTGTGCTAAATTGGGAAAAATTCCACTTCATGGTTGAGGAGGGCATAGTTTTGGGTCATAAAATTTCAAAGGATGGTATTGAGGTTGACAAAGCCAAAATTGACGTGATTTCAAGACTTCCTCCCCCTACTGGTTAGAAGTTATCTTGGGCATGCGGGGTTCTAACGGCGGTTTATCAAGGACTTTTCGAAGGTAGTAAATCCTTTGTGCAAGCTGCTAGAAAAGGATGCCAAGTTCGTGTTTGATGAGGGATGTATGCAGGCGTTTGAACTCCTTAAGCATAAGTTGACCACCACCCCGATCATTACCGCACCCAATTGGAGGTTGCCTTTCGAGCTCATGTGCGACGCGAGTGATGTTGCGGTTGGGGCAGTTTTGGGTCAAAGAGTGAACAAAATGTTTCATCCGGTGTATTATGCGAGCAAGACAATGAATGAGGCTCAAAGGAACTACACGGTAACTGAGAAAGAGTTGTTGGCTATTGTGTTCGCAATGGAAAAGTTTCGGCCATATCTTATGGGAGCCAAAGTCATAGTGCACACCGATCATGCAGCTCTTAGGTATTTGATGACAAAGAAAGACTCCAAAGCTAGACTGATGCGATGGGTCTTATTGCTTCAAGGGTTTTATTTGGAAAATTATGGACCGGAAGGTAGTGAAAACCAAGTGGCGGATCACTTGTCCCGCTTGGAGGAGGAAGGAAGGCCGTGTGATGGCCTAGAGATCAATGATACATTTCCCGATGAGCAGCTACTTTCTGTGTCGATGAGTGATATGCCATGGTTTGCGGATGTTGCTAATTTCCTTGTGACTGGCATCATCCCGTGTGAGCTCTCTTCTAACCAAAGGAAGAAGCTCAAACGGGATAGTCTGGACTTCTATTGGGATGAGTCATACCTGTTCAAGATTTGCACCGACAGAGTGATCCGGAGGTGTGTACCTGAGGAGGAGCAATCTAGCATTCTAGAGGCTTGTCATTCCTCCCCCTATGGTGGCCATCATGGAGGGGCGAGGACAGCTTCGAAAGTTCTAAGTTGTGGATTTTATTGGCCAACTTTGTACAAAGATGCAAGTGATTTAGTGAGAAGGTGTGACCAATGTCAAAGAGCGGGCGGTATTTCGAAGAAAGATGAGATGCCTCTAAACACCATTCTCGAAGTGGATATCTTTGATGTATTGGGTATTGATTTCATGGGCCCATTTGTAAGCTCGTGCGGAAACACCTACATTTTTGTAGCGGTTGATTATGTCTCAGAATGGGTCGAGGACGTGGCTTTGCCCAACAATGAAGCTAGGAGTGTGGTTGCATTTCTAAAGAAGAGCATTTTTGCAAGGTTTGTCACTCCTCGTGCAATTATAAGTGATGGAGGATCGCATTTTTGCAATAGAGCTTTTGACACCTTGCTTGCCAAGTATATTGTCAACCACAAAGTGTCTACTCCTTATCATCCTCAGGCGAGTGGCCAATTTGAAGTCTCAAACAGGGAAATCAAGAATATTCTGTCTAAAACGGTCAATGCAAATAGGACCGATTGGTCTAAGAAGTTAGATGATGCTCTATGGGCGTATAGGACTGCTTATAAAACTCTGATTGGTATGTCTCCGTATCGGTTGGTGTCCGGGAAAGCTTGCCATTTACCGATTGAGTTAGAGCATAAGGCCATGTGGGCCTTGAGAAAGTTGAACCTTGATTGGGATGTGGCTGCAAATCTCCGGGTTGAGCAACTCAATGAACTTGATGAATTCCGTTTCCATGCCTACTCCAGTTCTTCCTTATAGAAGGACAAAATGAAGTACCTTCATGACAAATATGCTCGTGGTAAGGAGTTTAGAGTAGGTGATTGGTGCTCTTGTTAAACTCTCGGTTACGATTGTTTCCGGGAAAGCTAAAGTCAAAGTGGAGCGGACCTTTTGAGGTAGTGTTTGTGACCCCGTTTGGTGCCCTTGATTTGAAGAATAAAAATGGGGAGATTTTCCGGGTTAATGGTCACAGGGTCAAGCACTACTTGGGAAAGTTTGATGATAGCCATGTGGTGGCACTTGTTCATTTCAAATGATTGAATGGTAACATACATCGTGCCACGACGTTAAATCAGGCGCTTCTTGGGAGGCAACCCATGTGTTTTTCTTCTTGTTTTTCGTTGTTTTTCGTTGTAAGATAGGTTTTATTTTGGACTAACTAGTTGTGAGATGTTACAGGCTTGTGTGATGCAGTACAGGACACAGTGGACAAAATATTCAGGTCTCTGAAGTTTTTAATGCGGCCGCACTATATTTAGTGCGGACCGCACTGAAGAAAGGGTGAAAATAACAACTCTCTGAAGTTTGCCACTGCGGCCGCAGTACATTTTGTGCGGTCCGCGGTGGACCACTGCGGCCGCATTCCATTTTGTGCGGACCGCAGTGGTTGCCTTCTCAAGCTTTGAAACATGCTAAGTGATGCGGACCGCAGTCGATTTTGTGCGGTCCGCACTGGGTTGGTAAGATGGGCCCCAGGTCCTTTACTATAAATAGGGCCTGAGGCCCTTCTGTTACACTTTTCGAACCCTTGACTCTCAGAACCTCTAAAAACACTGTTCATCATTTCTTTTACTTGCAATTAACTGTTTGGACTTGATCATCTTGATTTCTTCTTACATCTGGTAACATCACATTCTTTTTAATTGTTTTAATTTTGTTATTTTTCTTTTACTTTTTGTTTTCCTTGTTTCTCATCCTGTTCTTCCCGTATTTCTTTCAATTTTGTAGTATTAGGTTAGTTAATTTCTTGATTAAAGTAGCATTAGGTAGTTAAAAACACTGGGTAAACACCTAGGAAACTTTCTTAGGTGTAAATTTGGACTTAAAATCAAATTACATGGAACCCTAAGTTAGTGTTGATTCTGGGCACTCAGTGCGGACCGCGGTCGATTCTGTGTGGTCCGCGGTGCATTAGTGCGGTCCGCAATGGCATTTTGTGCGGACCGCACTGCTGAGTGTTGGTTCTCTGAAGTTTAGGGACTGCGGCCGCACTACATTTTGTACGGTCCGCATTGGTCCCAAATGCGGCTGCACTACATTTTGTGCGCTCCGCATTGTATGGATACAGAGAGTGGGTAGTCTGAACCCCACCTCTGTGCGGACCGCATTGCCATTTTGTGTGGTCCACATTGACCTCTGTGCGGCCGCACTCCCTTTTGTGCGGTCCGCACTGTTCAAAACCTGCAACTGTCTACAATTATCTACAACTCTGAATTTAATAGCTTCAACTGATACTAACAAAGCATGACTGAATTTGTTTGCAGGCAATGGTAAAATCAAAAGGCCAGGGTGCTAAACAACTAGGCAGAGGAGAGTCCTCCCGGGGGAGGGGACGTGGAAAGATAAAATTAATCCCCAAAGTTCGAGAGGCAATTAAGGCAACACGGAAAGCAATTCGGGTCGCTGATAGAGTTGCTTCCCAGTCCTCGGGGAGTGAGTATGAACCCTCCCGGGAGATTTCTTCAGACTCCGTGCCAGAGTACATTGAAGACTGGCTGTAGAGGTTCAGGCTAACAGACACTCCTCCACCTCCCCCCACTACCCAAGCGTCAGTGCATGTATCTTCTGGGTCGTCTGAAGGCTTAGCGGAAGGTAGTGGGGAATACTCCACCTCTCCCACAGCTTCATTATCTGGAGAGGGTGCAGTAGGAGACGCTGAGGAAGTAGGAGGAGAAAGAGATGTAGGAGAAGGGGTGAACCTCAGGTTGGCTGGGTTGATAGAACAAGGAAACCAGAGGCGTGGCAAGACCGGTTCGTGAGTGAGGTAGCGTATCATAAATTCCGAGAATGGTGGCCGGTGAGGAAGTTGATCCCGGAAAGGAGTTTTGTGGATAGAGACGTCTACCTCACAACCCCAATGTGAGGAGGCAGTTTAGGGAGAGAATTGGCTGGGAGTACTTTTTGAGTGAGTGTGTAGATGCCAATGAGCACTTGGACAAGGAATTCTACACCAACGTTGCACACATCAAAAAGGGCACCAAGGTGCGAAACCTGAAAGTGTTGTTTGACGGGAAGACAATAAATGATTATCTAGGCTATGGAATTGGGCGAGGATGTCCATCCCTGGTTGGCACAGTATCTGGCAATCCCAGGTACCACCCCCGATTGGTTGAATGCGGGCGTCAAGATTCTGAGACGTAGTTTGAACTTCGAGGCAAATGGGTGGGAAACTTTTGTGTGCAGCAGACTGGACCCGACCACTCATGACAACTCCCTCCCTCTTCACCGGGCAGTGTTGGTGGCTTCGATCATGGTGGGGTACCCGATCAATGTGGGAAATGTAATGTCTAGGATAATCACAATTGTGGGCAGTGGCATGACAGAAACTACCCTTTCCCCAGCTTTCTGACTATGTACTTCAAGGACCTCAAAGTTGAAAAGAGGCCATTCGACATAACGGTCAAAGCGAAGGCCCCATTCTCTTGGTACAATATGCAGGGGGATGACAACCCAAAGAGCAAGAACTTTAAGGGAACAGCTACTGCTTCAACTGGCCAGTCTGAAGAGCCAGTTGTCGTAGTGGCTCCTGCTCAGCATGCCTCCACTTCCACAGACATCCCTTCTGGCCCATCCACCTCAGCAGATCCGGAGATTCCCTCCTCCCATGCTTACCCAGTGACTGCCCACCGACTGAGCCAAGCTCTTCTCAGTATCAACAACTGGATGCAGACATCGTCATCCAAATTGTCTATCCTCACTACCACGGTAGAGGCTCAGTCGGCTCCTCCACCTCCGCAGGTCCCACAGTCCATAGAAGATGCTCTCAAAGAGATTCTAGTCAACCAGAAGAAAATCCTTGACAACCAAAAAGTGCTCGATGATGCTGTTGATTCACATAGCAAGGCTCTCAAGGAGCTTGCTAAGGAGCACAAGAAGTTGAGAAAGACACGGGCCTCCAAGGAGCTCGTGAAGGAGCTGAGGGTTGATGTTGACAGGTTGAAGGCAGACCAATTGCCTTTGGATTTATTATTTCATGACCCTGAACCAGCAGCTCATCCCCAACCGGAGCAGTCTCAGAGGCCTCCCAAGAGGAGGAGGATGATTCCCCGAGCGAACGATGCAGTCATCCAGTTGGCAGACCCACCGGAGGCCTCCTCCAGTTAGCCACAGGATGCACCTCAGGAGCCTGTCCAGGTCCAGGCCCAGGTCCCAGCAGCAGAGCAGCAGGCCATAGGCAACCAGTCTGAGGTTCCCGAGCACAGTGAGGACCCAATGGCCACTCAGGATCCCATGCAGATAGACAGGCCATAGGGAGTTTCTATATCCTTTTCCCTTATCTTTTTGGTGCTTATTTGGTTTAGTTGGCATTGGGGACAATGCCAGCTTTCATTTGAGGGGGTAGGCCCTACTTTTTTGGAGTTGGATGATTGTATATATTTGACACTTTTTATGCTTTCTTTAGTTTTCATCTTTGGTTTGTATATAATTTTAACATTTCGTTACATTTCTCGCACTTTTATTTTACTTTGGGTTTGTATATAAAGTTATATTACATTGTACATATTCATCCCATCTATTGTATATTCGATCAAATCCCCTCTTGTATATATTCATTTTACTTCCCGCAATTTTTTGTTCTTAGCTTCTTGTTTATGTTCGTAGCTTCTTGTTTTGAACGTTTGCAATAAGCCTTTGGTTTTCTTAATGCCACGGTTCTTTCCAAAGGTGGAGATTGTGTGAACCGACTGGCTCTTCCCAATGATAGATGGCGTGACAACCTTCTAAAGGGTTTGAGTCTGTTTTTCTTTTCTTTTTGGCTTTTTAGTAGTTAGTGGTTAAGGGTGCCTCAAGCAAAGCTTCACTTGGGCCTAGCACATTTGCCTTTGATCTCATGGTCAAAAACAAATTGTTGTGTTTAGGATGGTGAAAGTCGTGACCCTGAGACTCTTGTGTTGACCGATAATCATCAAGTGGTTTTTCGGGACCATTGTGTGCTCAAATCTTATCTAAGGTCGTTGTGGGCCCCCGACTCTGTGTCTTTAGCAATCCCATAGCGTGTGTGGTGAGAAATTGCATTGCAAGTCCAAGTCCCGAGCCATTGGTCTAGAACTTGCCCTGAATGTTTGTTGAGGTAAAATCCTAAGTGAATTTTGACTTGAGACATGATTATAGGCTCTCCTTGATCCAAATGATAGCTTAAACACTTCCATAGCCTACCAAAGATAAAATCCCTAGTCAACCCTTTTGAGCCTTAAACCTATTTTCTTCAAAAATCATGATACAAGCCTTTACCCGTTCTAAAAGATACCCTCTCTTGGCACCCGATCTTTCCTTAGCACATGGCAAAAGTATAAGTTTGGGGGAGAGACGAGGATTGCAACAAAGTGGTAAAAAGGTACAAAATGAAGAAAAGGAAAGGCAATGAAAAAGGAAGAAAAGAAAAAAGACAAAAAGAATACTCAATGTGGAAAAGAATAAAACAGGGACTCAAGAAAAGCAAAGAGTGAAAGGTGTGAAAAATTGAGAAAGAAAAAAAGAGTTGAAATGTATAAAAAAGAGTGACAATGTGTCTCTCTTGCCCCTTTGAAAGAAGTGAAAAGACTCAAAGAGTCAAGTGAATCTGTGCCAAAATGGAACAAAAGAAGTGCTTAAGGGAAGATGAAACCTACTTAGAACAAACATTGCCTACCCGGAACCAAAAGCCTTCACTATGTCTCCACAAAAGCCCTATATGATCTCTAGTTGAATGAAGCTTACATTAGTGGTGACTTACATAAGGGGCAAGGATATGGTACTTAGTGCCGGACTTGTGACTTTTCTTTGAGGGGGATGAGTGAATTTCCATTAACCTCGTTATGAGTGCCTCTATTCTAAAGGTGAGGTTTGTTTAGAGAGAGCTGAGGATGTGTGAGTTTGGGTTCCACAATGACTAAAGTAATAGAAAGAGTCTTTTGATGTGTTGAGTCAACTCTTGATGCTCCTGTGTCACACTTGATCCATGGTGTTTTAAAAGAGTAAATGTTGTTAATGATTCATGTGTATTAAGGGCAATTCTTGGTCCCAATTGATGCTAAATGAGGTCACTTTAGGATAGCTGAATTGTTTTGGATTTTCTCTTAAGGGGTGGGTCTTATTTTGTTTGCTTGAGGACAAGCAAAAGCTTAAGTTTGGGGGAGTTGATAACTAGGGATTTTGATACATTTTATACTCCTCCTTGCTTATGTTTTGATTAGAAATTTGTACAAAATAGTCCCAAAAAGGCTCACAAGTTGTGCTTGATTGCAGGTTTGATCAACAAGGTGACAAGATATCAAAGATCAGCTCAAAAGGAGTGAAACTTGCACAAGTATCAAAGCAAGACAAAGCTCAGGCAAAACTAGGCAAGTGCGGCCGCACACCATTCTGTGTGGTCCGCACAAGTGAGGTTCAGAGAGTATACAACTCAGGCATAGTCCTTTTGGCGTCCTCGAGCTTTTTTTTCATGATGTTCAGTATTGATTTATTGGAGGATTTCACTTGCTCGTTTCCTGCGGGGTGATACGGTGTTGAGAGTATTCTTTTGATATGCCACTTCTCATAGAATTCGGCAATCTTTTTTCCTGTGAATTGGGGACCGTTGTCGTAGCTGATCTCTTTGGGGAGGCCAAAGTGGCACATGATGTTTTTCCATATAAAGGCAATTACTTCTTGTTTGCGTATCTGGGCGAAGGCTCCTGCTTCCACCCACTTAGGAAAATAGTCACTTAAAACCAAAAGGAATCATACGTTACTTTTCCCCGTCGGGAGGGGGCCGTCGATGTCCATCCCCCATTTGATGAACGGCCAAGGGGAAATGATTGAGTGGAGGTGCTCGCCTGCTTGGTGGATCATTGGGGCGTATTTTTGGCATTGTTCGCATTTTTTCACGAAGTCTGCAGCCTTTTTTTTCATGGTGGGCTAGTAGTAACCTTCCCGTATGAGACATCTGACCAGAGCTCGATTGCCGGAATGAGCTCCGCAGTGGCCCTCATGGACTTCTTCGAGGACGCGCCGTGTCTGATTCGGGCCGAGGCATTTCGCCAAGGGACCGCATATGTCCTTTTGTATAGGTTATTATAAATGATGTTGTACCTGGTTACTTGCATCCAAAGTTTCTTGGCTTCTTTTTTATCATCTGGGAGTACGCCATCCTGCAATTATGTAACAATACGGTTGCGCCAATCCCAAGTTAGATTTATGGTCCTTACCTCGATTTGATCTATCGATGATTGGAGGAGAGTGACCACTTTTCCTTCTCCGGTTATGTTTTTGGTGGCTGCTGCTAATTTGGCGAGACCGTGTGCTTCGATGTTTTGTGCTTGAGGAATCTGGTCAAGCTGATATTCGTCAAACTCGGGCAGCAGTTTACAAATCTCGGCCTGGTATTTTTTGTAACCTTTGCTCTTTGATCTGGAAAGTCCTTGTGACTTGGTGGACGACGAGTTGAGAGTCGCAGCATAGTACGACCCGTCTCGCCCCATACTTGAGTGCTAACCTTATTCCTGTAATCGCGGCCTCATACTCGGCCTTATTGTTAGTCATGTCCGTGCACCTTATGGACTGGCGAATCACTTCGCCTGTCGAGACTTCGAGTACAAGTCCCAGTCCGGACCCTGATGCGTTTGAAGCACCGTTGGTGTACAAAATCCATAGATCTTGTATTTGTGGAGAAGCGTGGGCGACTTCTCTTTCGACTTCGGGCATTATTTTTGCGCTGAAGTCGGCGACGAAGTCGGCAAGTACTTGTGACTTTATCGTTGTTCGCGGTTGATATGTGATATCATGCTCGCTTAATTCTATGGCCCATTTGGTTAACCTACCTGATAGCTCGGGCTTATGCAAAATACTTTTTAAGGGAAAATTTATGACTACCAAGATGGGGTGGCACTGGAAGTAGGGCCTAAGCTTGCGTGAGCTACAACCAAGGCCACGGACAAATTTTTGAGGTGGAGGTACCTCGTCTCCGCATCGACTAAAGCTTTGCTAATGTAGTATATGGGATATTACGTACCTTTATCTTCCCGGACTAGGATCGCACTCACCGCTACTTCGGATACAGCGAGGTAGACGAGGAGGCGCTCCCCAGGTTCTGGTTTGGAGAGCAGCGACGTTGACAACAAATAGGCCTTTAACTCCTTCAAGGCTTGGGCACACTCGGAGGTCCACTGGAGGCCGTTGTCCTATTTGAGTACGCCGAAAAACCTGTGCATCTGTCGGATGATCGCGAGATGAATCTTGACAAGGCGTGACACGGCCAGTCAGCCTCTAAACCTGTTTTTTGGCGTTTAAGTGCTCTGGTATTACTTCTATGGCTTTGATTTGGTTGGGGTTGACTTCGATGCCTCGCTGTGATACTAGGATACCCAAGAGTTTTCCTGAGGTCACGCCGAATGCACATTCTTCGGGGTTTAATTTCATTCTGTATCGTCTGAGTATATCGAAGGATTCTTTTAAGTGGCCAATGTGATCTTCTCTCCTTTTGGACTTGACATTTATATCGTCTATGTAGACTTCCATAGTCTTGTCGAGTTGATCCTTGAACATATTGGTCACCAACCTTTGGTATGTCGCCTCTACGTTTTTCAGTCCGAAAGGCATAACTCTGTAGGAGTACGTTCCTTGATGGGTGATGAAAGTGGTTTTATCATGATCCTTCTCGTCCATGAGGATCTATTTGTAGCTTGAGTAGGCATCTAAGAAGCTTAGTAGCTCATGCCCGGCCGTTGCATCAATGAGCTGGTTGATATGAGTTAACGGGAATGAATCTTTGGGACATGCTTTATTTAGATCTGTAAAGTCTACGCACATTCGCCACTTCTCATTTTTCTTTTTCACCATGACCACATTGGCGACCCACTAGGGGTATTTTGACTCCCTGATGGAGCCATTCTCCAGCAATTTTTCGACCTCCTCGCGCACTACGTTGTTTATTGAGGAAGAACTTCCGCCTAACCTGCCTTACTAGTGAGTGGAATGGGTCGACCTTTAACTTGTGTGTGGCGATCTCCTTTGGGATACCTGGCATATCTACATGTCTAAAAGCAAACAAGTCCGCGTTAGTAGTTAAGAATTGATGGAATTTACCTGGTTCTTGAAGCTTGCAGCCGATGCAGGCTTTCTTGCTGTGGTCATTGTCATCGAGTTAGACGGGGTCGAGGTCTTCTACGGTTGATTCCGCGGCTTCTACTGTTTTGGGGTCTCTGATAACATCTTTTCTTTCATCATGGCTCGACCTCGGCCCTGTTAATTGCTATGCCTCTTTTGTTTTGCCCTTCATTTGTTGACTGGTTGTACAATCCAGGGTGATGCAGTAACATTCTCGAGATGTGCATTGTTCTCCTCGCATACTGAATATTCCCCATGGGGCTGGAAATTTGATAATTTGGTACAAGCTGGAAGGGATGACCCTCATGGCGTCTATCCAGGGTCGGCTAATCATGGCGTTGTACGTCGTGTCCTGGTCCATGATGTGGAATGTGGTTTACAGAGTGACGCCGTCGAACAGAACGGGGAGCATGATTTTTCTAGATGTTCGTTCAACTGCATTTTTAAAAACCTGTTAGCGTGATGCAGCGCAGCAATATCTTATCCTTGAGTTTCATTTGTGCAAGTACTCGAGGGTGGATAATGCACGCGCCGCTCCCATCGTCCACCATAATGCGCCTCACATCTATATCTAATATTCGTAAAGTGATAACAAGGGCATCATAATGAGGTAAAACCAAACCGTAGGTATCTGACTTATTGAAGATGATATGTTCTTCGAGTTTGTCATATTGTTCGTGAGTGATCTACTGTTTTAGCTTGTGTGTTGTGGTGAACTTTACGACGTTGATTGAAGCATTGTCGCTGCCCCCGATGATCATTTGAATGGTGTGGGTCGGTGAGGGTGGTTTCGGAGGTCTTTGGTGTTGTTCACATCCTCAGGCAAAGTTGGTCCTCCTCCGGTCGCTCAGCAATTCTTTGAGGTGTCCTTGGTGAAGCATGTTTACGACCTCCTTCATAAGGGCGATGCAGTCCTCAATTTTGTGACCTAGTTCTTGGTGGAACTCGTAGAGGGCGTGTGAATTTCTGGTGCTTGGATATGACCTCATCTTTTGTGGCCACCTTACCTTTGGTCCAAGCTTCTCCAATACGTAGACTATTTCTGAGGGTGAAATACAAAAATTGTGAGCGGATAAAAAAAGGGGCATACCTCTCTCATTCCGCTGAGTCCCTATCCTTGGTCTAGATGGACCCTCTTCGTCGCGGGAGGGGGCATGATGGCGCTTCTGATATACGGCTGGAGCTGTCACACCTCCTTTTTCCTACCCCTCCGGAAAGGGTATAAGGGAGTTTTTCCAATTTAAGTGACAATCGAAACGGGACTATTTATTTAAAATCAGAGTCGCCACTTGGGATAATTTATGGTGTCCCAAGTCACCGGTTTAAAATCCCGAATCGAGGAAATTGACTCTATTTACGGTCTGGGAGCATAGAAATCCGGGTAAGGAATTGTGTTAACCCGGGAAAAGGTGTTAGGCATTCCCGAGTTCCGTGGTTCTAGCACGGTCGCATTGATTATACTTGGCCTATTAAATTGTTTAATTACTCATTTTAGAGCCCATGTGTATTTACCTTTTACCGCTTTTTAATTAAGAAAAATTATCTTGAAACGGGTCACGCGTACGTGTACCCATTTGTTTGGGGCGTCAAAAATCATGTCACGCGAACGTGTCCACAATTGTAACGCTTTATTATTATTAAGAAAGGTTTGGCCGAAGTTGCGCGAACGCATACTCCGATTTTGTTTTTAGAAATCGCAATCATGTCACGCGAACGTGTCCACAACCGCGATGGTATATTAAACGGGCCTAAAGCAAACTGCGAACATTTATTATTTTATATCTAAATCATACGAAATTAATCCGACGGCCATGTGTGATTTAATTATGGACGGCACACCTCGATTCTAATTTTAAGGGAGCTCAAACTAAATTTTGAGAGGGCCATAAGCTACTTGTGTTATCTAATATAGCTCACCTCCACTAGTTAATGGACCTAGTTAATTCATTAAAGACTAAAGGAAAATCCTACTTTATTCTAAAGAAACGCTCAAACTCAGTTAGTGGTAGCCGTATTTGCGATTACCTTCTGAATTGGACCTGGAACAAGTCCGAATTTTTGAGCAAGAACGGACTCGAGTTCGAGTCTAGATGAAGCCAAATCAGTTTGGGCCTCAAGAGGCCCTGGGCTCCAAATGACCATTCTAGTGCACAAACTCCTAGCGCTTTACTTCGTTTTCAGTAATGAACATGCAAGTCATTAATAAATGGGAATATCCAAGTATATGAAATTAAACACCATTCAACTGAACATTCTGAGATGCTGTTATAATTCCATACACAATTAAATTATTCAATAACATACACACTAGCATGATTCCAAAACTCAGTATACGGATATCAACACATGCTCCTCTATATTCCATTTTTCCACCTTAAATCCTCATTCCCAAACGATTTCAAACCAGCAGTTAACTTTTGAAATAGAACATTCACTACTTCTCATAACACCTTGCCTCTAATATAGCTTAATCTATCATACAGTAACAGGAAGTCATGGATACAGCATTATGCTACAATGTTTACATGAGTTGCAAAGAAACAAGAGATCTGATACCACATACTTTAGCTAACATGCTCAATTTCAGAATCTAGCTAATGATTAAATTTCCACATTTCCATCAGGTTTCCTTTCAGTTCAGACTTAAATACCATAACAAGAACTCTAGATCCAGCACTTAACTATGAGTGCTCTACTAAAAAAAATAACCTCATATCAATACAAACCAACTCAGCTCTCATAATGAACATACAGTACATAAAATAGGCTTAGAATCATGTAATCTAATAAAGATGAAACTAAGCTAAAGATTCAAAACATTGAAGCTATGCTTAGCATTTTGAATTTTATTTCACACTTCGAATCAAAACTTCACGTAATGTGGGATTCAGAAAAGGGTACCTGGAAAGCAAAACAAAACAGAAAAATGAGGGATCAGCAATAAACAATAGCAGCCAGCCCAGATTCGACCAGTCAAACAGTGAAATCAGCTCAAGAAATCCAATGGAACAGTAAACCAACAACAAAACTTGAACCAGAACTTTTCAAAACCCAAATTCAATCCATTTCAACCCCAAGATGAGAAACTATGATTTTTAGAAGTTTTTGTTCACCAAATGAAATCAGAAGATTCAAAAATGAGCAGAGTTTGAGCAGTTTTCTAAACAATTAATGTAAAGAATTCAGAATTTTCTCAAGAAACCCCAGCCGTGTTTGTTTTCTAGTCTTTTGTTCCCTTCCAGTCTTGCTTGAAATGCAGGGTAAAGATGCCTTTATAAGCAAGGTATTAAGGTAGCCTATTATAGAATCAGATTTACAAATGAAACCTTTTAGATTCTGATTTTAGCTTAGGAGCCCTTATTCAATTTTTGATTTTGCTCAAATAACCTCAGTTCACATATCAGAATTATTTCTCCCAGCTTCCTACAAGCTTCCCTAGGTAGTTACCAAAGATTCCCTAAGCTAATGTTCCCAAAGTAACCCCTGCAACCCCTGAAATTACCCTGAACCAAAACGGCTCATGGGTCAATTTTGACCCAACTGTTCAGACCCAAATGAGTGAATGGACCCAAAGCCCAACTCACAGGATCAGAAATCTACTCGGCCCAGACTAGCAATTATCCAATTAACAAGTTGAAAATATCAAATAACACGCGACAATCAAAACTTTAGCCTAAATAATTTACTAACTAGCAATTTGAACTAATTTGATTATAGACTAACTACACTAATTAAGAAAAATACTCACAATTACTCATGCATGAACACATAAACTCCGGAACAAATGAAAATGATTCAAGAAGAGGAGAAGAAGCATAAAATAGAAAAACAAACGAAGAAAAGATTAAACAGAAGGAAGAAAATACCTAAAAAAAACGGAAAATCAAGGAGGGAGCCTGGGTCTTCAAATCCTCTGATTTTCCGGTCAAATCTGATGTTAATCGTGTGCTCTTATAAATAACACACGAATAAAATCGGATTAGACACGAAATTTCACCAAAAACTTGACTTGGAATTTCTAGGGTTCATTTCTGATCTAAGATTCGGAGGGTTCAAGGTTGATTCAAGGGTAAAGGGTTAGATATTTGGGATGGGGAGATGGAGAGGGTTCTAGGGCATAAGTTTGGTGAGGATTGGAGCCGGCGCCGCCACCCTAAGGCGGTGGGAGAGTGGGGACGGCTTCTAGGGTTAGACTTTGGGGACGAAGGATATTGAGAGGGGGGTTCTAAAAGGGGGTGGGGAACTCTTTCAGACAGTTATATGTATGTAGAATCCTGGTTCCTAGCCGTCTGATCACATGGGATCAACGGTCCAGATTAAGGCGACTGAAACGGTGTCGTTTCGAATATGGTGGAGAGTGGACCGGGTAAGGAACGGGCTTGGGCTGGAATTGGGGCGGGTTTGACCGGGTCTTCAGTGGATCATGCTTGGGCCTGGAGAGAAATCAATTAATCTGGCCCAAAATCCTATTTCTTCATTTCCTTTTGAAGTTTCCTTTTTATTTCCAAACTCTTTTGATTTCTTTTCAAATTAAAAAAAAAATAACCTTAACCAATTCCTATATTAAATTAACTCTACCACATTGAATTAAATAACTCTAACTATAATTACCACAATTAATTAAAAACCAAATTAGAGGAAAAACTACCAAAACTCAAGACTAAAATTAAGCAAAAATAAAACATTTTTGTGATTTTTTATTTTTATAGGACAACTAATTTGCTAATTAGTCTTACCAATGCAAAATTAAATCCTAAATGCAAATGCAATATATTTTTTGATATTTTTTTATGAATTAAATGAAATTAAACATGCGCAGACAAATGCAAACAATTAATGAAAAATGCTACAAAATTGCAAATAATGGGAAAATTATTTTTTTTTTTGAATTTGTGGGAATAGTTCATATAGGGCAAAAATCACGTGCTCACAGCTGCCCCTTTTTGCTCGGAAACACGAAGAGTGTTCGTGCAAAGATAAAGTGAGCGGATACGAGCGATTTTTGCCCGTTTGAATACTCCGCGGGAAGCATTTTTGAAAGATTTGACCGCACCCTGCCTCCGAGGTTGCCTACATATCCTTGGCTATAAAGGAATCAGGTCAGTGTAGTTTGGAAAGTTTTGGTAGCTGGGACTACCATGAAGCTGTGGTTTCACTGTTGCTGCTGCTGCTGCTACTGCTTACTGAACCCCTTATTACACCGTGTCAAAATAAAAAGAAGCTAGATTAAGCTATGATCTATGAATTACGAGAATCCTATCTAATCTTCAAACTTGATCTTGTGTTTCTTGTTGCCTTGTTGACTTGTATTCTCCGGGTGAAGTTCCTTTGTTGCCGACTTGAACTGTAATCTGAGATGCTTTTCCTTTTCTCCAGATGGATGCCTGATTACTAGACTTGAACTATATTCCTTCGAAACTTGGACTGTCTTCCCTTGTTCTTCAAGTGGGCACCTGACTGCCAAAAACTTGAGTTGTATTCCCTTGTTCTCCAGGTGGGTGTCTGATTACCAAAACTTGAACTGTATTCCCTTGTTTTCTAGGTGGGTGCCTGATTACCGAAAAACTTGATTTTATTCCCTTGTTCTCCAAGTGGGTGCCTGATTACCAAAACTTGAATTGTATTCCCTTGTTCTCCAGGTGGGCGCCTGATTGCCAAAAACTTGAATTGTATTCCCTTGTTTTCCAGGTGGGTGCCTGATTACCAAAACTTGAATTGTATTCCCTTATTCTCCAGGTGGGTGCCTGATTACAAAAACTTGAATGATATTCCCTTGTTCTCCGGGTGGGTGCTTGATTACCAAAACTTGAACTGTATTCCCTTGTTCTCCAGGTGGGCGCCTGATTACCAAAACTTGAATTGTATTCCCTTGTTTTCCAGGTGGGTGCCTGATTGCCGAAACTTGAATTGTATTCCCTTGTTCTCTAGGTGAGTGCCTGATTACCAAAATTCGAACTGTATTCCCTTGTTCTCCAGTTCTCCAGGTGGGCGCCTGATTGCCAAAACTTGAACTGTATTTCCTTGTTCTCCAGGTGGGTGCTTGATTACCAAAAACTTGAATGTGTTTCCTTGTTCTCCAGGTGGGTGCCTGATTACCAAAAACTTGCACTGTATTCCCTTATTTTCCAGGTGGGCGCCTGATTACCAAAACATGAATTGTATTCCCTTGTTCTCCAGGTGGGCGCCTGCTTACCAAAAAAACTTGAACTGTATTCCCTTGTTTTCCTGGTGGGCGCCTGATTACCAAAACTTGAATTGTATTCCCTTGTTTTCCAGGTGGGTGCCTGCTTACAAAAAAAACTTGAACTGTATTCCCTTGTTTTCCTGGTGGGCGCCTGATTACCAAAACTTGAATTGTATTCCCTTGTTCTCCAGGTGGGTGCCTGATTACCAAANACTTGAATTGTATTCCCTCTGTTACCTTAAACTGTTTTCCCTTGAAACCTGTGTTGTCTTCCTTTGAAACTTGAACTGCTTTCCTTATTCTCCAGGTGGGAGCCTGATTACCAAAACTTGAATTGTATTCCCTTGTTCTCCAAGTGGGTGCCTGATTACCAAAACTTGAACTGTATTCCCTTGTTTTCCAAGTGGGCACCTGATTACCAAAACTTGAATTGTATTCCCTTGTTCTCCAGGTGGGTGCCTGATTACCAAAACTTGAGCTGTATTCCCTTGTTTTCCTGGTGGGCGCCTGATTACCAAAACTTGAATTGTATTCCCTTGTTCTCCAGGTGGGTGCCTGATTACCAAAACTTGAGCTGGATTCCCTTGTTTTCCAGGTGGGCGCCTGATTGCCAAAACTTGAACTGTATTCCCTTGTTCTCCAGATGGGCGCCTGATTGCCAACACTTGAGCTGTATTCCCTTGTTCTCCAGGCGGGCGCCTGATTACCAAAACTTGAACTGTATTCCCTTGTTCTCCAGGTGGGTGCCTGATTACCAAAAATTGAGTTGTATTCTCTGGTTCTCCAGGTGGGCGCCTGATTACCAAAACTTGAATTGTATTCCCTTGTTCTCCAGGTGGGCGCCTGATTACCAAAACTTGAATTGTATTCCCTTGTTCTCCAGGTGGGCGCCTGATTACCAAAAAACTTGAATTGTATTCCCTTGTTCTCCAGGTGGGCGCCTGATTACCAAAAAACTTGAACTGTATTCCCTTGTTCTCCAGGTGGGTGCCTGATTACCAAAACTTGAGTTGTATTCCCTTGTTCTCCAGGTGGGCGCCTGATTACCAAAACTTGAACTGTATTCCCTTGTTTTCCAGGTGGGCGCCTGATTACCAAAACTTGAACTGTATTCCCTTGTTCTCCAGGTGGGCGCCTGATTACCAAAACTTGAATTGTATTCCCTTGTTCTCCAGGTGGGTGCCTGATTACCAAAAACTTGAACTTTATTCCCTTGTTCTCCAGGTGGGCGCCTGATTTCAACAAAAAAAAGACAAAACAAAGAAAATTTTCTGCCCCAGTTTGATAGCTGGGCACATCTGTGAGTGTTAAACTGAATCATGTTACCAAATATTACTAAGAATTTGAAAGCTAGATCCCATTATCCAGGAGGGACCTGAGAACTCCTAGTTAAATGACAGTTTTAAAAGCTGAATTATGTTTTCTAGAGGTATGACTTCCGCTTAATCTTGTTATCTAAGAAGGTCTTAAAACTACATCCCATTATCCAGGAGGGTCCTGAGAATCAAAAATCAAGTCTTATCTTAAGAGTGACAATTTTACGGTTGAATTACATTACCCTACAACAGAACTTACGCTAAATCTTGTTATCTAATGGAAATCTTAAAGCTAGGTCCCATTATCCAGGAGGGTCCTGAAAACTCCTAATTGAATCCTATCTCAAACATGCTAACTTTGAAACCAACTTATATTCCTTGGGGTACATTTATGCTAGATTTTGCTACTTATGATTGTTTCGATTTTTAAACTAGGTCCCATTTTCCAGGAGGGTCCTGAAAATCAAAAATCAAGTCTTATCTTAAGAGTGACAATTTTACGGCTGAATTATATTACGGCCTACAACAGCACTTACGCTACATCTTGTTATCTAATGGAAATCTTAAAGCTAGGTCCCATTATCCAGGAGGGTCCTGAAAACTCCTAATTGAATCCTATCTCAAACATGCTAACTTTGAAACCAACTTATATTCCTTGGGGTACATTTATGCTAGATTTTGCTACTTATGATTTTTTTGATTTTTAAACTAGGTCCCATTTTCCAGGAGGGTCCTGACAACTCCTAACTGAATTCCATCTCCAGAATGAAAATTTTGAGACCAACTTATATTCTTTTGGGGTACATTTATGCTAGATCTTGCTACTCACGATTGTTTTGAATTTTAAACCAAGTCCAATTTTCCAGGAGGGTCCTGAAAATTTACTGTCAACCTGTTTGGTGCTTACTTTTCCCTTACGGAGGGTTTCTCCGAAACAACCGAAACTTTCTGCCCCTGTTTCAATCAAAGAAAAATCTTGTCAGTTTAAAATGTGGTGGTTAGTTCGTGGCATTCTTGCTGAAAGTGGCCTCCCCGCTGTCGTGCTTTGTTTTGACTGACTTTCTCAAACTAGCCAAGAACCCCTTTGACTTTCCGACTGACTTTCAACCCCCACGACCTTGGATGACCCGAGTATTTTATACCCAAACCGTTGGGTTACATTTATGCCCCATCTGTTTGAACCTCTGATTTCCCCCGAAATTACTAAACCATTTTCGCCGATGGAACTTCCATGACCTTTTATATCCCATTTCACATCATATTATCTCTAGCAATGCCTTGACCGCCCTGTGCCTTGTGCAACTTTGGAAGTTGGTAGTAAGCTTTGAAATCCTTTCTTATTTGCTTAAACAAAACTGAAATTGGAAACATCTTAGAGAAATAAACCCAAAAGGAATGAAATGCAATGACTTTGAGGGTTAGGGATAGGAAAAATCCAAAACTGGAAGATTGTCTGAAGGGGAAAAAGAAAAGAGACTTATCTGAGTGGAGCAGCTGGCACCAATGATCGTGACATGCATTTCGAATTAATCGGCCCAGTCTGTCCAACCAATCAACTTTCAGTTATCGTACTTTATGCCCCGAGATCTTCAAAACCGAATTTCTTCACCAAAACCTTGACCTTGTTCGGTTCGCGGTGCTCCGAAGGGTTTTCACCAACAAACCTCTCTCATTTGTTTATCTCTCAACTCATTGTTGCCTTAAGGTGCCCGTGAAGGTTTTCACCAATACGACTCTCTCATTTTTGATTTGTCTCAGCTTTCCAACGCCTTACGGTGCCCGTGAGGGTTTTCACCAATAAGACTCTCTCATTTTTTATTTTCCTTGTTCGGACCGGAGTGTTGCCCCTGATATGAATCACCTCTACTTGCTTGACTTGGCATCTCTCGAAGACTGATCGGAAGGTCTTTCTTTGGACCGTAATGTAGGTTTTGGACAGGGTTAGAAAGAAAGGATATCAAAAGGCTCAAAAACAATTCAGATGGGTTCAAAATTACAACTTTCGGAATTAGATTTCTTATAACAACCACAACTTCTGCCCCAGTTTATTCGCTTGGGGACTTTGGATTTTTATTTTGATGGGACAGAACCGTGAGGCTGCCTACGTATCCTTAAAAGGAATCAGGTCGAACTTAGTTCATGTCATAGAAATTACTCTGTTGTTGTGATTTTTCTTTTCTTTTTCTTCTTCTTTTCTTCTTTTTTTTTCTTTTACTTTCTTCTCTTTCTGTTGTTCTTGTTGTTTTTGTTGTTTTCCTTTTCTTTTTCTTCTTCTTCTTTTTTTTTTTTTTCTTTTCTTCTTTTTTTTTTCTCTTTTCATTCTCTTTTTCCTTTACTTATCTCTCACGCTTGTGTTTCTGATCTTCTGCTACTGATTCCGAAAGAGGGGTATGAAAGAAAATAAATAAGGCTCAAAGAGGGTAACAAAGGATAAAGTGTTTAGATAGCACAACAAAATGCCTTCGTCATTCCAATCTTCAAAATATGCCAAGTACAAACAAATGCAATTTTAACCGGAGAAAATCATACATAATATCTCTTGACCGCATCGGAATTGATGGCCATTTCTACACACTTGCCTTCTATATCTGTTAAATACAAAGCACCATTTGACAACACTCTAGTTACGATGAATGGCCCCTGCCAGTTTGGGGCGAACTTGCCTTTGGCCTCAGCGTGATGTGGAAGGATACGTCTCAACACTTGCTGACCCACTTCAAACTTCCGTGGACACACCTTCTTGTTATATGCTCTTGTCATTCTCTGCTGATACAACTGGCCATGACACACTGCTGCCAACCTTTTCTCATCGATCAAACTCAATTGTTCCAGGCGGGTTTCGACCTATTCATCATCGTCAATTTCGGCTTCTGTGACAATCCGAAGGGATGGGATTTCAACTTCTGCGGGTATCACTGCTTCGGTGCCATACACCAGCAAATAAGGAGTCGCCCCTACTGAAGTACGAAAAGTAGTGCGATAACCCAGCAATGCAAAAGGCAGCTTTTCATGCCACTGCCTGGAACCCTCCACCATTTTCCGAAGTATCTTCTTTATGTTCTTGTTGGCTGCCTCGACTGCTCCGTTTGCCTTGGGCGGTAAGGGGTGGAATTGCGATGTGTAATCTTGAACTGCTGACATACCTCTTTCTTCAGATGACTATTGAGATTAGCGCCATTATCTGTAATGATCACCTTTGGTATCCCAAACCAACAAATGATATTTGAGTGCACAAAATCGACCACCTCTTTCTTGGTTACCGACTTGAACGTTTTGGCCTCAACCTACTTGGTGAAATAATCGATGGCCACCAGAATGAACCTGTGCCCATTTGATGTTGCTGGCCCAATCGGCCCAACGACATCCATGCCCCACGCAACAAAAGGCCACGGTGCAGACATTGTGTGCAATTCAGATGGTGGAGAATGAATCAAATCTCCGTGCACTTGGCACTGATGACATTTGCGCACGAAACTGATACAATCTCGCTCCATAGTGAGCCAATAATACCCTACTCGGAGAATCTTCTTTGCCAGCACGTACCACTCATATGCGGTCTACAGACTCCAGAATGTATCTCGGTCATGATAGTTGTGGCCTGTCTAGCATCTATGTATCTCAACAATCCAAGATCCGGAGTCCTTTTGTTCAAAACCCCTCCGCTGAAGAAAAATCTGCTTGCGAACCGCCGAATTGTTCTCTCTTGATCACCTGTGGCTTGTACCGGATACACCCCCATCCTGATATATTCCTTGATATCGTGAAACCAAGGCTCACCATCAAGTTCTTCTTCTACCATATTACAGTAAGCATGCTGATCATGGACCTGAATATGCAACGGGTCAACATAAGCCTTATCCGGATGATGTAACATTGATGCCAAGGTAGCCAAAGCATCAGCAACCTCATTATGGATCCTTGGAATATGCCTGAACTCTACTGACCGAAACCGTTGGCAAAGATCATGCAAACATTGCCGGTACGGTATGAGTTTCAAATCTCGTGTTTCCTATTCCCCTTGAATCTGGTGCACCAGAAGGTCCGAGTCCCCCAAGACCAAGACTTCTTGGACACCCATGTCTGCAGCTAACCTCAAACCCAAAATGCATGCCTCGTACTCAGCCATGTTGTTATTACAGTAGAAACAAAGCTGAGCCGTAACAGGGTAGTGATGTCCTGTTTCAGAAATAAGTACAGCCCCTATCCCGACGCCTTTCATGTTAGCAGCTCCATCAAAGAAAAGTTTCCAACCTGGCTCTCCAACTGGTTCCAACTCATCAATGTGCATTACCTCTTCATTAGGGAAGTAAGTCTTCAAAGGCTCATATTCTTCATCCACTGGATTCTCAGCCAAATGGTCGGCCAATGCCTAGGCTTTCATCGCAGTCCGGGTCACATAGACGATGTCGAATTCTGTGAGCAAGATATGCCACTTTGCGAGCCTCCCTGTAGGCATAGGCTTCTGGAAGATATACTTTAGCGGATCCAACCGAGAGATGAGGTAAGTAGTGTAAGATGACAAATAGTGCTTCAACTTCTGTGCTACCCAAGTTAGGGCGCAACATGTCCTTTCCGGGTGAGTGTACTTAACCTCGTAAGATGTGAACTTCTTGCTAAGATAATAGATGGCCTGCTCCTTCCTGCCGGTGATGTCATGCTGACCCAGCACACAACCAAACGAATTGTCCAAAACCGTCAAATACAAAATCAAAGGTCTCCCTGGTTCTGGTGGCACCAACACAGGTGGGTTAGACACGTACCCCTTTATCTTATCGAATGCTTCTTGAAACTAATCTGTCCACTTGACCGCAACATCCTTCTTCAACAGTTTGAAGATAGGCTCACAAGTTGCTGTAAGCTGAGCAATAAACCTGCTTATGTAGTTCAACCTCCCTAGTAAACTCATCACCTCAGTCTTGTTTCTTGGGGGTGACAATTATTGGATAGCTTTGATCTTTGATGGGTCCAATTCAATACCTCGACGGCTGACTATGAATCCCAACAATTTTCCAGATGGCACACCGAATGCGGATCTTGCAGGATTGAGCTTAAGATTGTACCTGCGAAGCCTTTGGAAGAACTTTCTCAAATCTCTGACATGGTCAGACTGCTTTCTAGACTTTATGATCACATCGTCCACATAAACCTCGATCTCCTTGTGTATCATGTCGTGGAATATGGTCGTCATGGCCCTCATGTAGGTTGCCCCAGCATTTTCAAACCGAAAGGCATGACCCTGTAGCAGTATGTTCCCCATGGCATGATGAATGTCATCTTTTCTGCATCTTCCTCATCCATTAGGATCTGATGATAGCCCGCATAGCAATCCACAAAAGACCCAATCTCATGTTTGGCACAATTATCAATCAAAATGTGGATGTTTGGCAGTGGGAAGTTGTCCTTTGGGCTTGCCTTGTTGAGATCACGATAATCAACACATACCCTGGTCTTACCATCCTTCTTTGGTACCGGCACAACATTGGCTAACCAAGTGGGATACCGCGTGACTCGAATGACCTTGGCCTCGAACTGCTTTGTGACCTCTTCTTTAATCTTTACACTCATACCAGTTTTAAACTTCCTTAACTTCTGTATGACGGGAGGAAATGCCGGGTCAGTGGGCAATTTGTGAACCACCAAATCAGTGCTTAGACCCGGCATGTCGTCATATGACCATGCAAAAATATCTTTGTACTCAAACAATGCTTTGATTATCTCCTCCCTGAGTTGAGGTTCAAGATGGACACTTATCTTAGTTTCTCTGATATTATCTGGGTCCCCTAAATTGATTGCTTCTGTGTCACTCAGGTTAGGCTTGGGTTTTTCTTCAAAATGGCTTAATTCTTTACTAATCTCTTCGAAGGCCTCATTCTCATCATATTCTGACTCATCATCACAATCTATTTCTTAAATTATTATTTCAGAATTAGATTGGCTTTTAAGACTGGGCCGAAGATTCCTTGCGCATGTCATGTCATTGAAACCAGCATAAAAAGAACTGTACAAGAAAGAAAAAAGAAAAATAAAACTATCAGAAATGATGAGAAAGGGAAATTGCATTTCATTAAAATTGAAAGATAACAAGGTTTATACATCCAACGGACGGAACATAGAATCTGAATTATAACCCTGGAATAATCCAGATAAACTGAAAGAAAATCAAAGCAAACTACCAAAACTCCTTCCTGGTGGGGAGAGGAGTAGCTTCCCAGTTGTTAATCTTTGTACTGGGCCCAACAAATTGCACATCCGCCTTGCTAGAACCCTCTCCATCTTCCACCATGTTCACATCGTCGAACAACTTCTCGAACCTTTCAAGCAACTCCTTATCAGGACCAACCACAGAACCGGGAACCGTTGTTACTGGGCGTTTCTTGGTGCCAGGCCTAACAAATGATCTGGAGAGACGTGGGATGGGCTTTGGAAGGACCTATGCCCTCCGTTTCAACTTTCTGGCTCTTTTCACGTCTGCAACTGTGGGCTTGAATCCCAAACCAAATGTATCCAAGTTTTTGGGGAGAGACACCGGCTGTACGATACCTTGCAGAGATGCACCCAAACCCTTGCCCGGTACAAAACCATTTCTCAACATTTCAACGGCTACCATGACTGATGCGGCAGTTACCTTCGAAATTGGAACGAACTTCCCTTCTGGAATTTTCTCTACCGACACCGTGTCAAAAACCTGATAAACCCATGGCCCCTTGTCATCCTCAACCTCAATGAACGGTACAATGGCATCACTATGGGCACACAAATTATCCTCGCCGTGCACAACGATTTCCTGCCTATCCCATTCAAACTTTACCATCTGATGCAGAGTAGACGGGACCGCTTTAGCGGCATGAATCCAGGGTCGACCCAACAACAGATTGTAAGAAATAGCCACATCTAGCACCTGGAATTCCATGGTAAATTCAACTGGTCCGATTGTCAGCTCGAGTACTATGTCACTGACCGAATCTTTCCCTCCACCGTCGAATCCCCAAACGCAGATACCGTTCTTGTGAATTCTTTCATCATCCACTTTCAACTTGTTCAGAGTGGAGAGAGGGCAAATGTTCGCACTGGAACCATTGTCGACCAGTACCCGTGTAACCACGAAATCTTCGCATTTCACCGTAAGATAAAGGGCTCTATTGTGCTCAGTACCCTCCATGGGCAACTCATCATCAGAAAAAGTGACTCTGTTTACCTCAAATATCTTGTTAGCTATCTTTTCCAAATGGTTTAGTGAGATTTTGTCAGGAACTTGAGCCTCGTTCAAGATTTTCATCAAGGACCGACGGTGCTCGTCTGAATTGATTAACAATGACAACAGTGAAATCTGAGCAGGCGTCTTCCTTAACTGCTCTACAATGGAATAGTCTTGTACTTTCATCTTTCTCAAAAACTCTTCTGCCTCTTCTTCGGTCACGGCTTTCTTCACTAACACTGGGTTATCTTTGGAGGTTTTGGCTTTTCTTAACTCCTCGAGGGCAAAGCATCTCCCCGAGCGAGTCAATCCATGGGTCTGATATACTTCTTCTTTAACTTCTTTGCCTTTGTAAGTCACTGTCACCCGTTCATAATTCCACGGGATGGCCTTGCTGTTGACTATCGGTAGCTGGGTTACAGGTTTGATAATGATAGGATCTGTGCGAGCACCCTCCACAATTACGACAGGTTTGTTCGCCACCCCTGGCACCACCACTTTTGCTTTTTCCTGTTTCACTGCAACATCACTTGAGGACCCCTTCTTGATCACCACTGATGGTTCACTATTTGTTCCATTCAACTTGAGCACTGACATTTCTCTTGTCAATTTTTCAACCGGCTTTACTTCACTTGATAGGATCATCATGACGATCTGCGAAGGCTTTTTGGGCTCCCCTTCTTTGTGCACTATCTCGATCATATTTGTCTCCTGATGGGTCGGCACCGGTTCTGGTTGATGTTGGCCGCCTCCGGAGCTTGGACTTCAATCCGATGTGTATCAATGAGCTCCTAGACAGCATTTTTCAAATGCCAGCATTTCTCCGTATCATGACCCGGAGCACCAGAAAAAAATTCACAGCTTACAGAATAATCAAGATTTCTCAGGGGAGGATTTGGCAACTTTGCCTCAATCGGCCTCAACATATCCAATTGTCTCAACCTGTGGAACAAACTAGTATAGGACTCTCCCAATGGAGTGAAGGTTTTCTTCTTCTGCAACCTCTCATTCTTAAATGCTTGATTGGACCGGAAAGCTGGTCTAGGAGGGTTTTGGTAGGCTCGTGGGGGTGGGTAGGCATTTTGCGGAGTTGGGTATGTATTTTGTGGGGCTGGCGCACACCATTGTGCGTGGGCAGGGGGTTGGCTGTATGCTTGGGCATGGTGGACAGAAAAATGGGGCTCTGGTGGGTAGCAGTGTTAGGGTGGATTGTACGGGGTATGGGGGTATGTTTGGTGGTGGGGACGAGGCTGATGATAGTGGTGAGGTGAACCCCTGGGCCCGAACCAAGCTCCTGAATCAACCGTTGCTACATCCTCTTTCTTCTTCTTTCCAATTACTCCCCCAGTTCCACTTTGAATGGCCTGGGTGGTTGCCTTAATAGCCGAATAGCTCATGATTTTGTTTGTCTTGAGCCCTTCTTCTACCATACCGCCCATTTTCACCACTTCGTTGAAGGACTTGCCTACAGCCGATACCAAATGACCGTAATAAGTAGGTTCTAAGGCCTGCAGGAAATAATCCACCATTTCACTTTCTTTCATCGGAGGATCAACCCTCGCTGCTTGCTCTCTCCAACGGAAGCCATACTCCCTGAAACTTTCATTGTGCTTTTTCTCAAGTTTCGTCAAAGACAGACGATCCGGAATAATCTCGAGATTGTACTGGAAGTGACAAGCAAATGCCTGGGCTAGATCATCCCATGTGTACCACCTTCAGTGATCCTGCCGGGTGTACCACTCCAGCGCCGAACCACTCAGACTTTGACTGAAATATGCCATTAGCAACTCATCCTTCCCGCCAGCTGCCCTCATTCTGCTACAAAACCCTCTCAAGTGTGCTACTGGATCACCGTGCCCATCATACAAATCAAACTTGGGCATCTTAAACCCTGCCGGCAATTGCACATCTGGAAACAGACATAGATCTTTGTGAGCTACACTTACTTGACCTCCCAACCCCCGCATGTCTCTGAATGATTGTTCTAACCTTTTAACTTTCCTGAACATCTCCTCCTGTTCGGGATTTTTGGATGGTTTCTCAGCTTCCACAGGGAGATCAAAACGAGGAGTGTAGGAATAGGGTTCTGGAGCTTTGAAAGTGGGCTCCGGGGGGTAATATTGGCTATCATGGGTTTGGAATAAAGGCTCGCTGGAGGATCTGTGGAGCGTAGCGGGAGGGGGTGCCACGAAGACAGGAGTGGCTGGTGGAGGAGGGTACGGAACTGGTTTGGGTGGTGGAGCTGGTGGTGTTTGGGAGGTGGTGCTCTGGTAGTGTTGGTAAATGGGGAAGCTCGAGGATGAAACGGTAGCAGGAGGTTCCTGAGACTGAGCCAATGACGGGATGAAAGCAGGGTTAGCGGGGAAAGCTGGTGGTGGGTGTCCTTTTGCCCATGCTTGGTACATCTCGGCCATCTGTTGTTTCAGCTTATACATCTCTTCTTTCATCACATTAACATCCAACTCTTCCACCTCTATGGAAGGATCGATAACACTCGCATCAAGATCCTGGTTGGCCATAATCAACTTGTTTTTGGACCGGGTGTTGTATGGGTGAGTTGCCAGAATGCCACACAAACTAACCACCTACCTGTTACTTGACGACAACAACAAACTTGTTAGTGATTAGAGCTTAACAGATAGGCAATCGCACATTTTGGGAATGAATGCACCTAAGTAGTTAACCATTTCTATTATGCATTTGATCGGTTGCTTGCGTCATCCCGGCTTTTCTTTATTTCCATTTGCAGCTTCCTCTTCTTTCTCTTTTTCACTCATGCCTTTCTCTGCTTGATTTTATTCCCTCGTTTCTCTCTCTTGTTTTGCCATTGTTTCCTCCCCACGGTTTCTTATTTTTCTCTCTCTTTTTTTTTCTCTCTTGTTTTTCCTCTCTTTTTCCTTTTTTTTTCCTTTTTTCATTTTTTTGGTTATGATCGAATCCTATGGAGATTGCCTACGTATCATGACCCCGCATGAATCAGACCAAGCGTAGTTCTGGGAGATAAGTGTAAAAATAAAATATTTTGGGATTTTCAAATTTTTCCATTAAAATAAAACGCTTTGGTTACAACGACTCATCCTACCGAATTTTAATCATAAAAACTGACAGACTCGAAAAGGGAAACTAACAGACTCCAACAAAAGATGAAAATACAGACTCGAGAACAGACTAACAGACTCCAACAGAAAGAAAATACAGACTCGCGTAAAAATCATGAATACATCAATGCCTCAACTGCTCCTGGGGCCCGCGGGACATCAGTCGGTCTCGCCACGGGCCTATGCGCCAAATCCCCTTGAAGATGGTAGAGATCCTCCATTATCTGGCGGACAAAGGTCATTACGGTGGCAAAGAACATAGATCTAGTCATGTCCCCGCACCTACTGCATTTCATCGCGATGTAGTCGGCGATCCTTCTGACCCTTTCTCTTATGACACCCTTTTCTTGCAACAAACGTCCAATCTGCTGGGCCCTAGCTTCCAAAGTTTGTTCAGCTGCATGATTTTGTTCTTGAAATTGTTGCAGATCTCTCTCTAGCCGTGCCATCAGGGCATAACAGTGCTCCCTTTCGGCTTTGAAATCTCTCGCCTGCTTGGCCATTTCATTTTCAAGGACATTGACCTTTTTCTTTATACTCACCATCCCTTTGTCATATTTCTCCTTCAGTTGCCGAGCGAAACTAGCCCGTCCCTACGCATCCTTAGTTAACTTGGCTCGGGCATTTGCTAGCTCCGCTTCGGTCTTTTGCAAATCATCCTCACGCACTCTTTGGGTAGGCTGTAGATGAGCTTTTCGTCTTTTCTGCTCCTGCTCGGGTTTTCAATTGCTGTTCTCATTTTTCAGACTAGGGCTCAGAGAGCTTCATTCTCTTGGGCCAATTTTCTTCTTTCACCTTCGGCTTCTTGTGCTTGGAGATCATTGTTGAATTCCATGTTTCTCAGCTTTTCTTTCAAGGCATAAATCTCGGCTTGGTATTCTTTCTCCTTTTCTCCCCAGGCCACCCGTTCTCTGATTTTGTCATCAAAAGCTTGAACATGAGGTCTTTTGGCAGGCCTCTTGGGCTCGGGCTCGGGTTCTGGTTCGTTGTTGTCGCGAGACCTTTTTTCAAACCATGCCGCATAATTCGGATCCACTTCCCCTTTCGCAACATCTGGTACTTGGGTGCCATTTTTCAGATACCGGCATCCATTCGAATCCTGCTGAACTAGAGCCTCAGGCAATGCAGCTTTTGGATGCAGTTCAATGACCTGGGTAGTTAGATCCTCATCTTCGGGCACAATCTGATACCTACCTATCTGCCTCAAAACCCTCTGCGGCGCATATGGCTGGATACTCCTCACACCCATCAATCTTAGATAACCTTTGGTAGCCGTCATGTATATGGCTTCTGTCATCAAGAGCCATCCTATAGTCCACTCAACCTGGCTTGCTTTGAGAGCTTTCAAGTGGGAGATACATGCTTCAAACCCCTGCGGCATGTTGTAATCTTTTACCCTCTCCTCATAACTGATAATGAAGTCATTCGGGCTTGAACCATAACTCAAGAATCTGGGATGATGGCGAAGATGCTCGATCAACCACATTTGTAGAAGGATATTGCAACCTTCAAAGAATTGAGCCCCGGCTTTGCATAATGTCAATGCTCGATAAATATCCGCCAGCACCAACGGGGCAAGTGTATGATCTTCCTTGGTAGTGAGGACTTGCGCAATTCTAACCATACGAGTATCTACTGTACCTTCCTAATTCAGAAAAACCATGATCCCCAAGAACGCCACAATAAATGCAAACCGGCGATGAATTTGCCAAAGGCCCCTATCTTGTTTGTTGCTCAAACCCTTTTCATGCGTTTCGAACCCAGCTGAGTGCCCGAACCTGAAGTACAAGAAATGGAAAGAACAACACCATTTGCTTGCATGGGCTTTCTTCATCTGTTTACTGATATTCAGGAGGTCAAAGAACTTGTGCACCGACGGAGTCCTCGGAAATATAAGTTGTTGCTTCCTCAAATCCTAGCCAAACTCAATGTACCCGGCCATTTCCTCCAAAGTAGGGGTGATCTCAAAGTCCGAGAAACGAAAAACATTGTGGACAGGGTCCCAGAAAGTTACCAAAGCCTTGATTAGATCTTCCCGTGGTTTAATCTCAAAAATGTTTATAAGGGCACCCAACTGCCTTTTCACCCAGTTCTGACCATCTTCATCTAGATCATTCCACAATATACGCAAGTGCAACCGAGCTTGTTTCCTGATCACTTCTGGTGGATCCTGGATAGTGTTCATTTGTTCCTGTGGAAGGTTAAGGTTAGGGTTGACTCTAGTGGACCCTTTTTGTAAAATAGGTTTCCAATTTTTTACACGAAAAATCAAAGGACCATAATTCCTTCCCTTATATGCCAATTTTAGCCAAATGACTGTTTTTGCAAACGTGGCCTCTTCCCATTCCACACAAATTTTGAGGTCGGGGAGGACTATTTTATGACACTTCACAAACTTGTCCGTTCTTTTACGAAAATAGCCCTTCGACAACTGAAAATACTGTAAGGCTATCTCGGCAAGAATGGTTTAAGACATTGCCGAAGCTGAATCGGCTTATTTCGATGAAAACTCTAAACTACATTTACTTGACCACTGGCTCTTTTTTTTTCTTTTTTTTCTTTTTTTTTTTCAAAAATAAGGCCGAACCTTATGTAGGTTGCCTACGTATCCCACATCCGGTGAGAATCAGACCTGCGTAGTTTGGTCGGCTTTGACACATTTGAAAAGGACACAGTGTTTGACTCTTTTGAGATAACTCTCTTTTTTTTTGAAATATTTTGGCAGAGTTTTGGGATGTTTTCAAATACCGGGTTTTTCTTTAGAACCGGGCTTTATTTCCTTCCCTACATCACTCTTGGTTTTTCTTTTTGCTTTATTTTTCCCTAACCGGTCAGCATGCAAGCCGAAACAAATAAATGTTCACATAGCACATAGAATGCATCAGGATGGTATGTTATTTTGGGTACACCTGTCCTAGACGGACCCAACCCCTGTGTTGAGTCCCCTAAGTCAAATGCACGTGATGCAAACAAGCGTTCCTACTAGGGATCCGACATGAAGCTGTGTTTTTATAGGTTTAAATCCTGGGGTTTTGTTCTAGACTTGGGGTACCCGAGCGGACAACTGGGGCCGAAGAGGGGGCGACGTACCGGGAGCACTGAAGTCTGCCCGGCCTTGTCGCTTGCCCAGCCTCGTTCTATTTGGTGTAACTTCTACAGAAAAAGCGGGCCACGCGAACGTGTGCACCATTTTCAGAAGACTCAGATGGATGGCGTAAGAAGACAGTTATATACAATTCAAACAATATTAAAGCGGTAAACAGATAGCAATTAGCACAAAGGTTCACAAAATACAGTAATATGAACAATAAATAAAGCCAAGTAAAAATCATAAAACAAGCTCGAATTCTTGAACCCTGAACCAAAGATTCTGGGTTGGCTTCCCCAGCAGAGTCGCCAGAGCTGTCACACCTCCTTTTTCCTACCCCTCCGGAAAGGGTATAAGGGAGTTTTTCCAATTTAAGTGACAACCGAAACGGGACTATTTATTTAAAATTAGAGTCGCCACTTGGGATAATTTATGGTGTCCCAAGTCACCGGTTTAAAATCCCGAATCGAGGAAATTGACTCTATTTACGGTCTGCGAGCATAGAAATTCGGGTAAGGAATTGTGTTAACCCGGGAGAAGGTGTTAGGCATTCCCGAGTTCCGTGGTTCTAGCACGGTCGCTTTGATTATACTTGGCCTATTAAATTGTTTAATTACTCATTTTAGAGCCTCTGTGTATTTACCTTTTACCGCTTTTTAATTAAGAAAAATTATCTTGAAACGGGTCACGCATACGTGTACCCATTTGTTTGGGGCGTCAAAAATCATGTCACGCGAACGTGTCCACAATTGTAATGCTTTATTATTATTAAGAAAGGTTTGGACGAAGTTGCGCGAACGCATACTCCGATTTTGTTTTTAGAAATCGCAATCATGTCACGCGAACGTGTCCACAACCGCGATGGTATATTAAACGGGCCTAAAGCAAACTGCGAACATTTATTATAAATTTATATCTAAATCATACGAAATTAACCCGAGGGCCATGTATGAAGTAATTATGGATGGCACACCTCGATTCTACTTTTAAGGGAGCTCAAACTAAATTTTGAGAGGGCCATAAGCTACTTGTGTTATCTAATATAGCTCACCTCCACTAGTTAATGGGCCTAGTTAATTCATTAAAGACTAAAGAAAAATCCTACTTTATTCTAAAGAAACGCTCAAACCCAGTTAGTGGTAGCCAAATTTGCGATTACCTTCTGAATTGGGCCTGGAACAAGTGCGAATTTTTGAGCAAGAACGGACTCGAGTTCGAGTCTAGATGAAGCCAGATCAGTTTGGGCCTCAAGAGGCCCTGGGCTCCAAATGACCATTCTAGTGCACAAACTCCCAGCGCTTTACTTCGTTTTCAGTAATGAACATGCAAGTCATTAATAAATGGGAATATCCAAGTATATGAAATTAAACACCATTCAACTGAACATTCTGAGACGTTGTTATAATTCCATATACAATTAAATTATTCAATAACATACACACTAGCATGATTCCAAAACTCAGTCTACGGATATCAACACATGCTCCTCTATATTCCATTTTTCCACCTTAAATCTTCATTCCCAAACGATTTCAAACCAGCAGTTAACTTTCGAAATAGAACATTCACTACTTCTCATAACACCTTGCCTCTAATGTAGCTTAATCTATCATATAGTAACAGGAAGTCATGGATACAGCATTATGCTACAATGTTTACATGAGTTGCAAATAAGAGATCTGACACCACATACTTTAGCTAACATGCTCAATTTCAGAATCTAGCTAATGATTAAATTTTCACATTTCCATCAGGTTTCCTTTCAGTTCAGACTTAAATACCATAACAAGAACTCTAGATCCAACACTTAACTATGAGTGCTCTACTAAAAAAAAATAACCTCATATCAATACAAACCAACTCAGCTCTCATAATGAACATACACTACATAAAATAGGCTTAGAATCATGTAATCTAATAAAGATGAAACTAAGCTAAAGATTCAAAACATTGAAGCTATGCTTAGCATTTCGAATTTTATTTCACACTTCGAATCAAAACTTCACGTAATGTGGGATTCAGAAAAATATACCTGGAAAGCAAAACAAAACAGAAAAATGAGGGATCAGCAATAAACAATAGCAGCCAGCCCAGATTCGACCAGTCACACAGTGAAATCAGCTCAAGAAATCCAATGGAACAGTAAACCAACAGCAAAACTTGAACCAGAACTTTTCAAAACCCAAATTCAATCCATTTCAACCCCAGGATGAGAAACTATGATTTTCAGAAGTTTTTGTTCACCAAATGAAATCAGAAGATTCAAAAATGAGCAGAGTTTGAGCAGTTTTCTAAACAATTAATGTAAAGAATTCAGAATTTTCTCAAGAAACCCCAGCCGTTTTTGTTTTCTAGTCTTTTGTTCCCTTCCAGTCTTGCTTGAAATGCAAGGTAAAGATGCCTTTATAGGCAAGGCATTAGGGTAGCCTATTATAGAATCAGATTTACAAATGAAACCTTTTAGATTCTGATTTTAGCTTAGGAGCCCTTATTCAATTTTTGATTTTGCTCAAATAACCACAGTTCACATATCAGAATTACAGAATAGCTCCTTCTCCCAGCTTCCTAGAAGCTTCCCTAGGTAGTTACCAAAGATTCCCTAAACTAAAGTTCCCAAAGTAACCCCTGCAACCCCTGAAATTACCCTGAACCAAAACGGGTCATGGGTCAATTTTGACCCAACTGTTCAGACCCAAATGAGTGAATGGACCCAAAGCCCAACTCACAGGATCAGAAATCTACTCGGCCCAGACTAGCAATTATCCAATTAACAAGTTGCAAACATCAAATAACACGGGACAATCAAAACTTTAGCCTAAATGATTTATTAACTAACAATTTGAACTAATCTGATTATAGACTAACTACACTAATTAAGAAAAAGACTCACAATTACTCATGCATGAACATATAAACTCCGGAACAAATGAAAATGATTCAAGAAGAGGAGAAGAAGCATAAAACAGAAAAACAAACGAAGAAAAGATTAAACAGAAGGAAGAAAATACCTAAAAAAATGGAAAATGAAGGAGGGAGCCTGGGTCTTCAAATCCTCTGATTTTCCGGTCAAATCTGATGTTAATCGTGTGCTCTTATGAAGAACACACGAATAAAATCAGATTAGACACGAAATTTCACCAAAAACTTGACTTGGAATTTCTAGGGTTCATTTCTGATCTAAGATTCGGAAGGTTCAAGGTTGATTCGAGAGTAAAGGGTTAGATATTTGGGATGGGGAGATGGAGAGGGTTCTAGGGCATAAGTTTGGTGAGGATTGGAGCCGGCGCCGCCACCCTAAGGCGGTGGGAGAGTGGGGGCGGCTTCTAGGGTTAGACTTTGGGGACGAAGGGGATTGAGGGGGGGTTCTGAAAGGGGGTGGGGAACTCTTTCGGACAGTTATATGTATGTGGAACCCCAGTTCCTGGCTGTCTGATCACATGGGATCAACGGTCCAGATTAAGGCGACTGAAACGGTGTCGTTTCGAATATGGTGGAGAGTGGACCGGGTAGGGAACGTGTTTGGGCTGGAATTGGGGCGGGTTTGACCGTGTCTTCAGTGGATCATGCTTGGGCCTGGAGAGAAATCAATTAATCTGGCCCAAATCCTACTTCTTCATTTCCTTTTGAAGTTTTGTTTTTATTTCCAAACTCTTTTGATTTCTTTTCAAATTAAAATAAAAATAAAACCTAAACCAATTCCTAAATTAAATTAACCCTACCACATTGAATTAAATAACTCTAACTATAATTATCACAATTAATTAAAAACTAAATTAGAGGAAAAACTACTAAAACTCAAGACTAAAATTAAAAGGTGCAAAAATAAAACATTTTTGTGATTTTTCATTTTTATAGGACAACTAATTTGCTAATTAGTCTTACCAATGCAAAATTAAATCCTAAATGCAAATGCAATATATTTTTTGGTATTTTTTTATGAATTAAATGAAATTAAATATGCGCAGACAAATGCAAACAATTAACGGAAAATGCTACAAAAATCTACGAAATTCCAAATAATGGGAAAATTATTTTGTTTTGAATTTATGGGAGTAGTTCATATAGGGCAAAAATCACGTGCTCACAAATGTCCTTCTCGGTTAGGTCGTGGAGCTGCGAGGTCCCTCCTAACATCGTTTCTTCGATCCTTCCTGGACTCGGCCTGTACCGAGTCAACTGATGGGTTGGCCCATTTAGGCTGTCCTCGTCTGCACGGACCTCGGCACAGTAGACGTTATGTATTTCATCCCAAGTGGTTGGACGGTATTTCGTAAGCCAACTTAATAACTTTCTGGTCGCCCTTGAGCCATTCCTGCTCAGCCCGTTTTGGAAAGCTGCTACGGCCATTCCTTCCGATACATTTGGAAAGGTCATCCTTACTCGGTTGAATCGAGCGAGGAAGTCCCTCAATCCCTCTCCGGGCAATTGTTTGATTGTGAATATATCGTTTACTCTTGCCTCCGCTTTTTTGGCCCCAGCATGGGCCGTCACGAACTTGTCGGCCATCTTTTCGAATGTTTCAATGGAACGCGCGGGCAGTTGTGAATACCAAGTCAATGCTCCTCCGGTGAAGGTTTCGCCAAACTTTTTCAACAAGATGGAGGATACTTGCTCCTTGGCGATGTCATTGCCTTTTATAGCGGTGACATACTGAGTCACATGATCTTCGGGATCCGTCGTACCATCATATATTTTCTGATAGGGCGGCATTTTGAAGGTCTTTGGTATGGCATGCGAGGCGGCTTCATCACTATTTGGTTTTTCGACAAACCGAACAACATCTCTTTTTGGCAAGAGTTTCGGGGCGCCCGGTATTTTGGCGACCCTTTCTTGGTGCTCTCTCATCTGGTCCCAAAGCACTTTGTTCTCGTTTTCCATTTCCTCCATCTTTTTCAAAATGGCTGTGAGGGTGTCGTCCCCTACATTATTAACAGTGTGAGTTATACCTGTTACTGGAGGGAAAGGGCTGTGCTGCTCGACCGTTGTTGGTGTAATGCAAGTCCTTGCATTTTCTCTGACTGTCTCCTGGGCGGGCTTGTTGAGGATGCTGGTTAGCGTGTTAGCTAGCCAAGTCTCAAGGAGCCTTTCACTGCTGGTGGCGTCTCTTCCGTTGTGGGCGTGGAAGCTCCTTTAGCGTGGGATGATGCAATACTGCCGTGAGGGAGAGGCGACCGTGCCTCGCCTGGGGGAGGCATTAGGCTTTATGTCCTCGCCTTCTATCTCAGAAACCTCATTGATGGTGTTTAAAAGATTGGTGGTAAGGTCGACCAGTACTCTCATTCTTTCTTCTCCCTTACCTGTCATGTCAGATCTGTGTGTACAAGGAAAAAAGAGTTATGTTCTGTGTGTTTTTTAGCAACCCGTGATAGATATAAATCTAGAAGAAACTAAAATATTAACTAGAAAATCCCACAAACGACTCTAAATTGTTTGACCAAAAAGTGTAAATCTTCGGTTAAACTAACTATTTTTGTATAATGAGGAGTTAAACCTAGTTAAAGATAACATTTCTGGATTTATAACTAGTTAGCACAATTAACATAAAATAGTGTTGGTGGGGGATTAAATGCAGTGTGCATTTAATATTTCAAGAGGAGTAATGATAGAAGAATATCAAGCAATATATAACAATAAATGGCATTAACGTAAATAAGGAGAATAATTCACCCAATATTGAATGAGGTGGATGATTCTTCTTTCTGATAGTGATGAGTGATAGACAAATCCTAGAATATTGGAATCATTCTCGAATCCGATGGAAAAGTATGGAATAATGGATGGTAGAATCTTATTAGAAAGGTAGCGTTTGTATCTTTTCTAGAGAGAGAGTCTTCTTCTCAAAAAGTGTTCTTATCAGAAAATGTTACATGCCCTTTCCCCCTATCTTTTTCTATTTATATGGGACATATCCCCAGTCAACCCTAAAAGTACAAGTACAGAGAATATTCAATGGAATATTCTCTTAAATATCCTATTACAAAAGCTAGCCGCCAGTATTATCCTTGGTACTTGGCCTCGGCCGTTGTTGACCGCCCGGCTATGACCCCCACTGTTTACTAGTCGACCTCGACCACATCACTTACCATAATACCGCTTCATGCTAAATCTCCTTGGGGCGGATTTTGACCTATACAGATGGTATGAGTTCATGGGAACACACACACACAGTGGGGGTCATAGCCGGGCGGTCAACAACACACACATATGTGTGTGTGTGTGTATGTATATATGCGTGCTCGCGGCGGCACGCAAAAGTATGCATACCCAAACTCAAATAATCTTATGGTACAATAATTATTGGGTGTACCTTCACACGTAAAGTTGGATTTCAAATCTCACGTCTAACTTGTTGTTTTTCGTTTTTTTCTAGAATTGAGCCCTGAGGTTCGAATCTCATTTTTTTTTTGGAATTGGGTCCATCCATAGGGGATTGGCATGTATTATCTCCCCTCTTGCATTATAATTAAGTAATTTTTCTTTCTTTCTTTATTTATTTTTCAAATCCCAAAGTCAATTGAAATTCATGTTCTCCTTCTATCATCATTGTTAAATTTTGTATAATCAAATAAAATGTCTACATTAAAATGAGCATAGGCGGCAGATGTAACATATAGCCTATGAGTTTAACTGATCCAAGAATTTTTATACGGAGTATGATACATATGTAAAAGGTCACTAAAACTAGAAATAATAATAATTATTATTATTATTTTGAACCTATAATTATAAAAAGTGTAATGAGTTCATAGTAAAAGCCTAAAAGTTAAAGATCCAACACATCTATAGTACGCTGATGTATAAGAGCTGCGTTTGCTTTGGTAAAGTGCCAGATTGTGGACTACCTTATAGGTGGATGAGATACCTATGCGATTCCAAACACCAGCGCATTAAGTAAATGTTGGTTCATAGCTAAGAGCACAAGGCCCAGCAACTGAGCTTCCCATGCGTATTTGTCGGCCAAACCCAGGCAAGGTATTAAGCACAAGCAATTGAGCTTAGATTTGGAAGGCGCCGTAGAGAACTAGATCTATCCTAGCGCTAACATTGAAAGAAAAACATTTATGAAAATCTATGTGCAATATTTTAAATTTAGTACTCCAGTTTATACAGATAAGGCAAAAAGATTTAAACTGAAAGTTTGGCGATGAATTATATTACACTAATTAGGTGCAAGGAAGAAATCAATTTGCATCTCCAAGATAATGTTGGTGATACAAAAAGAATATTATACGAAATATGTGGAGATTGTTTTGATGAAGTCAAACAACAATAAAGAAATAAAACTAAAGTAGGCATTGTGGCAATCTAAATTAAAGGGGAGGGTCAACACAGCCTCTCCCTCCCGTGGGGAAAAGAACATATGTAGGACCACTCCCAAACAACGCCGTGTTACCTTTGATTATAGAGATAGAGATAATTAACAACGTCGCTTTAGTTTGAATAGCTTTCATAGTCGCATACTCTTATCTTTATCTTATTTGAAAAGTTCAAAGAAGGACTTTGGGTAATAGACCACACCCTTCATGCGTTTAATCATATCATACTATCCAGCTTCTTTGGGTATTATATCTTTACCAAATGATGATCAAGAAAACCAATTGTACGTAGTAACACACAACTTCTATTTCTTTTCTCTCTTTTAAATTTGTATTTCATTGTTAACTTTTTAATCTTGTTACTGTTCATTTGAGCATGTTGAACGATTAATGCCTGTTTGGTCATATATTTCAGCATTTGCAAATATATTTATTTCGCCAAGAGTACTATTTGCAATTACGTACTATCAAATTTCAAGCGAAATTTGAAACACTCGTTTGACGATATATTTTAGGGGGAAGGTTATTGGTTTTTACTCCAAAAGTTCCATTTTTTTCCAAGTGAATTTCTTGTCTACCTTCAATGTTTGAGCAAAAAAGTGCTAAACCTTTTTACCAGACCAATTAATGATGAATTAAAGGGCAAATCTTAGTTGAACTTAATAAATTCTAGACCGAATAAAATGTAACACTCGTGAGATAAGTAGTGCTCAAGAGCATTAAATAACGGATTCAATACTCTATGATTGACAATAAATATGATAGCATGAATATATAATAAATGTAAATAATGGCAATGAATGTCATAAGAAAGGATCTACCACCCAATTATTATATGATTGGGATGTTCCTTTCCTCTGTCAGCAACGTGGGAAAGTGAGAAGTCAAGATGGGTGTGGAATCTTTGGATCTATGGATAAAGATTGAACAACGTGTGCTTCAATAATATCATCAACGAACAAGACAACTTTTGAATATTCTGTTTTGTCAACCTTTACAATGTGTTCTTATCGAAAAGTCAAGAAGATCCCCTTTTTTGTTTTCTATCTCTTCCTATTTATAAGGGATATTCCCCAAAAACCCTAAAAAGTACAGCATAAAGAATATCTGAACCTATGCTACAGTTATTTTCTCACCTCGGCTGCCCATTTCTGGCACCAGCCTTTGTGAGAGCAACCTTTAATCGTTATATCGTGGTCGACCCTGTCCTTTGTCTTACTTATCCGTTACCGCTAAGTCGCCAAATTTGGACCTATACATTCAATTCAAAAACTCTTGTTTCCAACTTCAGCCCAAATATTCTCCAACTGCCATCTACACTAATATTTGATAGAAGAAATTTTGCTTAATATTCAAGGCCGCGATTGAAATGTGTATTGGCTAGCACATAGTTTTTGCAATGGAATTGGGGACAAAATAGTATGCCGTAAGAATTGGAAAAGCAGTTCAAGGACCACGAGTTTGAAACTAGTGCAAGAATATTAGTAAATAATTTGACACGGCAATTTCCGTTGTGATGCATTAGAAGATGTAAAGTAAAACTTGGAGGAGAAGTAGTAAAGGATGTGAACAACTATAATAATTCAAAGCCGTTATCCTAAAATTTCAATCTAATTAATTTATTCGCCAATCCCACACTTGAACTTTTGTTGTTTTGCATAAGAATGGATCATTGGCCGCTGTTTTTGCCTGGCCCTTGGAGAAAGTTCTCTCCCACTAGGATTCCTCATTTACATTTAATTAATAATCGTAAGCGACGACTTCTCCACACGTTAATTTCTTTCTACTCCATTCCTCCTAAAAACCATCATCCAGCTATGACTTTTGACATACTATAACCATGTGAATAAAAATGTTTATTTTTTAATAGAACAACTTTTTTTCCAAATATAGATTGTAAAAGGAGATGCTCCAATTATTTTTTACCTACTCGTACTTGACAATGACATAACAACTTTAATTCGTTAATAAGGTAAACGAAGACGATCGAAACAAAGTCTATTCAGGGGCAGAGCTATAGTCTATAGTACGGTTCAGCCAAATCCAATAACTTTGGTTTAAATTTTGTATTTAATTATTTATATTTAAAAAGTTTATTTAATAGGTATAAATTATTAATTTAGAACTGATGGTAGGTTATAATTACGTATTTTAGTCGCTTATTACACTCAAATTTACTGCACTTTAATTGAGTTTGAGCTTTAATCGCTAGTGTCTTGCACTAGTTGAGTGTTTTATGCCTTGTAGGAGTGATTCTGAGCTATGTAGATGTTATGGAATGAATTCAAGTGATTTGGAGCTTTGAAGTCTGAGTAAAAGTCCAAGGAATTAAGCCAAGATCGTATTCGGGGATCAACGGATGATAGAGCAACAAAACGAAGAATCGAGTAGGCATATTGTGCGCTGTCTAGTAAAATGCACATAACGTTTTGCTCAGAACTCCATTTGGGCTACACAATATATGGTTGGAAAGCTAACTCAAAGGGCTACAACTTTCATGTTTTACGTTTTTCTAAATTCCAAATGGAACAGGGTGAAAAACGCGGTCGAAACCGCGACCGCGGACTTGAGGCAGGCTGAGGCAGTATACTTGCCATATACCGCGGTAGTACCGCGGTTGACCGCGACTGCGGCGTCCAGACCTGAAAAAATTATCCTTTTTCGCGTAGGAGAAGGTACAATAGTTTGGGCCCGACCCTACTTGGTATATATACATGGAAAAACGGTATTTTTGAGGGAGGCGACCAATTTTGGACACACTTTTGACATAATTTAGACCTAAGGGAGGAGACCAATTTTTGACACAAATTCGACCTAAGGAGGCAAAAACACAATAGGAGCAAGGCGGGGAATTCTTCAACGAGTTTTTCCTTCCTCTTCCTATTTTCTGTTGTTGGTTATGACTTTTACTATTGTAGTTTTACATACTATTATGAATTACTAATTTGTTTTCTAGGGTTTTGATAGAACCTTTTGCAGGATAAATTCTTGTTATGTTTTTATATAATTGAGCCGTTGGATTTCTCTACTTGTTCAACTACGTGTTTATTGTTGTTGATTGAATGGACATCGATTGACTGTGCCTATTTATTATGTGTTGCTTGAGAAAGGATACATATTTAACTGGTTGTTGAACAACGTCACTCCTAACGTATGTGAGAAATCAATACATTGGGTTTAAAGGTAGGTTTAGAAATAACAAAGCCTTGACGTGGTCATAGTGAGCGGTTAGATAAAGCCAACTAGCGTAGTTCGAGAGAATATGTCTAGTAAATTGCTGTAGTTGCTCGAGAGAGAATTACGGCACCTAAAGTGCTCACGATCGATAGAGAATACATTGACAAAATTGTAGGGAACATAGCTAGAAGGATTCCGACAATTGGGGAAACCATAACTCTAGACCTCCTTAATTTAGTCTCCAACCCTTTGTCTCGTTAGTTGATAATTTTATCGTTTTGTAGTATTTGCTAGTTAATTAGTTAGAAATATAAATCTCAATCTTTATAATTTAGAAAATTGTTCAATCTTGTTTTCTTAGTGATATTAAACAGATATAGCTAAGCCTTAGTTCTCTGTGGGATTCGACTCCGGACTTTTAGACCAGATTAAATTTGCAGCGACCGCTTATTCTTTTTAGGACTAGAGTTGGGCGTGATCAAGAACCAATAACTTAAAATGAGTCATAAATTTCAAATTCTAATATGAACCTATTACAATTCAAAAATAAAAAACATGCAATAAGATGAAGAATAGCCCATTTGCAGATGATGATTAAATCTTGGCGGCCATGTTTTTGCCGATGCAACTGAGTTTAATTTTGATGATTTACTATTTCAGTTCACAAGAAAATAGGGAATTATATTGCACAAAAAGGTTAATTACTAAGTTTACAAACAGCTGAATTTGATCTTATGCTCTGCAACTCCCGCATATTTTTATTTACATGCCGAGAGCGAGAGAAGATGAGGGCATGTTACAACCTATAGCATGTTACTGCCCATGAAAAGTGAAAATGAGGAGAAAGCCCTTCAACTCGAGAAGAAATTAACCTCTCTCCTTCACGCTCCCGTCAAAAGAACAAAATAATGAAGTAATTAATTAGTTAAGTAAACAAGAGAACGGATCCTTCTTGAATAGTCATAAGCTTCCTGAAGGAGCGCACAGCCATCTTTGCCCGCCGCGAAGATATTCGTTGCAATTTTCTGACAGAAGCAGATCTCATGGAAACGCCAAGCCCCATGGACGGAGCCCTATAATTGCTTTGACTTTGAGTATAATTATCTCGAGATTCATCTTCCACTTGGAGAAGCATTGGTGAAATCCGAGAATTGCTCTTCTTATTCTTCCTTATAAACTTCTTAGAATGGCGACGGTTGTTTTTGTTGAGGTCCTCGAGAGCAGCGCTTGCTTTAACGGCAAGAGCTGCCATTTCAGACGCACTCAAGCGATACTGAAGCTTGGAAGTAGGGAGCACGAAATAGATCTGACCGGGCTGAAGCTGGTATTCAGAATCCAAACGAGGTATGAAATCGTCGAAGTAAAGGCGGTCGGAATTGCAGATGAAGGAAGCATCAGAAGGCATCTCAGACTGAAGAACTTGAGAGACGTTGATGGGAACTGTATATTGACGGAGCTCTCCGTTGGCTGAGATCACGTAGGCGGAGGAGGGCTTCTGATCTTTTGCATCGATGACGGAAGAGGAAGACAAACAAGCACCCATCTATGTATGTATGCTATATACTACGTTTACGTAATTGGATGGAGGAGGAAGACAAGTATAATGTGGAAGATGTTGTGGCTGCAAATGAGGCGGTGACCAGCCTTTTAAAGATTCAAGAGCTCGCGTTTTCCTTCCTTTTTCTTCAATTTTGGGGAGTGGGGTCCACGACGACTTTGTCCCCCTAATAAATCCTCTTTCTCTATTTGTTTTTGTATAATGTTTTTTGGGATCATTTCATACCGAATTTACTACTATAAAATGTGAAAATGAGAGGGTGGTGACGGAAGTGACGCCGTCATTGTGGAGAGCAAGACTTTACTAACTTTACTGGCCAAGGGTCAAGGTTGGCTATTCTGAGGTTAGAAGATTCAAGTGGAACACGTGCTGATTAGATTTGTGTGACGCGTATGGTCTGTGCATGGTTGTGTCAGCTCTTACGCAGAACCAATTCACACGATTTAGGCTTGGAAATCAAGCGATAATAAGACTTGACTCCACGAATTTTCCTAATTTGTAGTATCTAAAGAAGATTGTTAACTTGTCTTCTTTCACGATGAAGCAAACCCGTCCTGGGGCGGCTCAGCAACATCCGAAGCCTAAAGCAAAACTTTAATAAAAGGTCTATATATATAAAATTTTAATCAGTTTCATTTTTTGAAAAATTAGACAAGTGAGGATGTGAAATGAAAAAAAATGAGAACTTAATTTTATGAAGCAAACCCGCCCTGGGGCGGCTCAGCAACATCCGAAGCCTAAAGCAAAACTTTAATAAAAGGTCTATATATATAAAATTTTAATCAGTTTCATTTTTTGAAAAATTAGACAAGTGAGGATGTGAAATGAAAAAAAATGAGAACTTAATTTTATAAAGTACAAAAAATTAGATGAATTTAACGTTGATTGCATCACAACTGAAATGGGAGAACCCAGAAAACATACTTCATTTGTCCCAACTTATGTGACTCCTTTTTTTAAGTCAGACCCTTTCTATTTTTGGTAACAATTCAACTTTAGATTTTTTTACCCTTAATGAGATGATTTTTAGCCCACAAATTTCTATGATTTATTTTAGATTATAAGTTTCAAAAGTCTTCCTTTATTTCATAAATTCCGTGTCCAATCAAACAATTTCATATAAATTGGGACGGAGAGAGTATAATTTATGTAAGGAAAATAAATAATAAGTTAGATTATTAGATATAATTACGTGACTAACAAATGAATACAGAAATATAATTCAGTAAAAACGTAAAATAAGATTGACAGAAAACTATTTTGGTTATATTAATTAGAGGAAGAAATTGAGTTATTAAAATTAATATGATAATAAGAAATAAATTTATCAATAATAAAAAATAATTGTATAAACAGTATACTGCTATATATAAAAAAATAGCAATTTTGGGGCCCTTAAATGTTGGGGTCTAAAGCAAGTGCTTTAGGGTTTGGCCGCCCCTGCCCTTCGTAAAATGAAAAGGTAAAAGTGACAGAATTAGAACAGTCACCTAACTCGCGTATGCATAATGAATTCTAATCATTACTATATTTTACTGATTACAATTAATTAAGACATATGAATTACAAAAAGAAATAAAAAGGTTGTAACGGGAAAAGGAAAAGTTGGAGGAAACATTCCACCAAGTAAACCTATGTAATCACTGATGACTCTCAGTCCTATTAACCTCAACCTATTACGATAGTACTAAAAACAGCGCAAAGACTAAATACTAAATTCTACAGAAATATTCTTCTTCTACCGCTGCATTTAATTTTCCCTTTTAGTTTTATTCTAAATTCTAAATTAAAGACAGGTTTTGGAAATAATTCGTTCAGTCAGTCTTTTGTTTACAAAGATTTGAAACAAGTATTTTTTCTTTCTATTTTCCAATCGTGGTAGTTAGCACATTTTTTATTTCATTAGATTTGTATAGGGTCAAATTTGACCGTCAGCGTCTCTACGCCAATGGGTACGCCCAGTGAGTGTACGCCGACTAACGTAATGGGTACGATTCGGATGTGGGGACAAAAGCAACATCGTTTAGGACTCAGTGTCTTCACTAGGAAAACGTTACCTATTTTTGTAACTTTTTGATTATTTCGAGGAAGGTCTCTTATTATATAAGGGAGACCTTCACATTGTAAAGGGAGGGGATTCTTGAATAATACAACTCTCTCATTATCTGACTCTCTCTCTATCTCTGTCTCAAACGAACATATTCTCTTGAGTTCATATTATCACTTTATAATACTAGATCTACAACAATAACATCATCTTTACATCTCTAGGTCCACTATATTTGATTACGATTTACCCTTTTCTTACTTTTGATTGTTTTCTAGCTTACAAAGTATATTGTTAACTTTTGAGCCAAACAATTTGGCGTCGTCTGTGGGGATTTCGAGAATCAAAATCATAGTATCCACCTAGAGATCAACCAACTACCACTCTCTACACCATACAAAAACAGAAGATGGCCGAAAATAACACAAGATCGAAAGCTATATTGGGTGTCACTACCAATCTCCTTGGCCCTCTCAACGAGGCCAGTGACGATGGCATCCTGAATGCAACCCATAGCATCACACCGGGTGCAGAGATCTCACCTTCCTCATCCGAAGATCTGACGATCTTGCACGAAAAAGGAGCTTCCACATCTGCGGCTACGGAAGCACCCTCAGCGGTCAAGAAGCTACTGGAAAGATGGTAACAAGCACTCTAAGTGGCTTGGTCGAGAGGTCACCACAAAGTAACATCAGATGTACACCAACGGTAGATACCACTGTTGTCGTGGGTGAACCGGAAGTTGCACTAGCAAATAACAAACACATCGAGACACAGACCAACGATGGCACGCTAACAGCCATCCTAAAGAAGATGGAAGAAATGGAAAATGAAAACAAGGCGCTCCGCGATCAGATGAAGGAACATCAGGAGAGGGTCGACAAGATCCCCGGTGCTCCCAAGTTGCTACCAAAACGCGACGTGGGAAGGTTCGTTGAACAACCATACACTGAAGAAGCTGCCCCTCACTCCACCCTAAAAACCTTCAAGATGCCACCCTACTTGAGGGTATATGACGGAACCACAGATCCCGAGGATCATCTGATCCACTACGTCACCGCTGTGAAGGGCAACGACCTATCAAAAGAACAGGTACCGTCGGTACTGCTGAAGAAGTTTGGCGAGACGTTGACAGGAGGGGCTTTAACATGGTACTCTCAGCTACCGGCTAAGGCAATATCAACGTTCGAGGAAATGGCGGATAAGTTCGTCACAGCCCATGCAGGCGCGAAGAAAGCGGAGGCCAGGGTCAACGACATCTTCGCCATCAGGCAAACTATAGGAGAGGGACTCAGGGACTTCCTAGCAAGGTTTAACAGGGTAAGGATGAGTCTACCAAACGTATCGGAAGGTATGGCAGTCGCCGCTTTCCAGAACGGGCTAAGCAGGGATGGTTCAAGGGCAACCAAGAAGTTGCTGAGTCGCCTCATGAAATATCCCCCTACCACATGGGAGGAAATCCACAACACCTATTACGCTGAGGTACGAGCGGACGAGGATGATCTTAATGGGCCGACCCAACGCCTAACAGCGATACACTCAGAAACGAGGAGAGATCGACGAAACGAAGGACGACGAGAACAACTCCCTCGCTCCAACAGAGATCGACATCAGCCATACACCAGATCCTCCCATCCGCCACCAAGGCATACAGACGCGCTACAGCGACACGTCGCCCCACTCCGAAACGAAAGAGGTACGCCTCCTTTATTATCCGCCCATAACTTTTGTGTGTCTCCTTCAGAAATAGTGCACGTACTGGAGAAGCTGGGCACCAAAGTGCAGTGGCCGCAGAAGATGAAATCAGACCCATCCACAAGGAAATCAAATGTCCTATATGAGTTCCATCAAGAACGGGGGCACAAAACCCAAGACTGCATAGGCCTACGGCAAGAGGTGGTCAGGATGCTGAACCAGGGATACCTGAGGGAATTACTCAGTGACAAAGGGAAAATCAACTTTGCACGCGGACGGGAACAACCCCACGGGCCGCCGAAGCCGCCCTCCCCAGCACGCACGATAAACATGATCGTCGGACGCGGCGATGACTTGGCGATCAATCACGTCAAGTTCACCACCACACACAAACTAAAGCGGACCATCGCCCATGAACGGTATGACGACTTCGAAGATAGTATCACCTTCGATAAGTCTGATGCCGATGGTTTGTCTTTCCCTCATTACGATGCTTTAGTTATCACTTTACGTATTGCTGATACAGATGTTAAAAGAATCATGATCGATGACGGAAGTGGCGCCTGTATTATCCACCCAAGGGTCCTCGTACAAATGGGACTCGAGGATAGGGTAATACCGCGCTGCATAACACTAACCGATTTTAACAATGCAGTGGAACGGACGTCCGGAGAAATAGCACTGCCCGTCTTAGCAGGAGGAGTCACGCTGGAAATAACTTTCCACGTGATGAACAAAGAAACGGCGTACAACGTCATCATAGGATGCCCGTGGATACACGCCATGCGAGCGGTCCCTTCAAGCCTTTACCAAGTGATCAAATTCCCTACCCCATGGGGAGTATTCAGTATTCGTGGCGAGCCACGCACCGCACAAGAATGCTACAAAATAGCCCAAGACTGTGCCCACACCCAATAGCTAAAGGGGGCGAGCGCGGAGGCATAGCAATTAGCCGTGTCGGGGACTAAGTTCAACCCGACAAGGGACGCCATCAAAGACCCCGACGTTGTGGAGGCCTATAAAGCGACGGTCGAAGATCTCGACCCAGTCCAATTGGACGAAACCAATCTTACAAAGAAAGCCTATATCGGGCACGGTCTCGCCAACCCAAGTAAGTATCGTGAATTCTTAACTAACCATGCAGATTTGTTCGCCTTTTCCCATTCAGATATGCTGGGAATCCCGCGAGACATCGCCACCCACAAGCTGAATGTCGATCCATTACATCTGCCCGTGCGACAGATGAGGAGAAAATTCAACGCCGCTATCAAAGAAGCGGTCAGTGAGGAAGTAGACAAGTTACTGGCCAACGGCTCCATCAGAGAATCAAAGTACCCCCAGTGGGTCACCAATGTCGTCATGGTCAAAAAGAAAAATGGGAAGTGGACAATGTGTGTGGATTTCACTGATCTGAACAAAGCATGCCCAAAGGATTCATTCCCACTACCCCACATCGACCAACTGATCGACGCCACTGCAGGACACGAACTACTGAGCTTCCTAGACGCCTACTCCGGCTACAATCAAATCATGATGGCCGAGGAGGACCAAGAGAATACAACTTATATCACCCACCAAGGGACTTACTGCTACAAGGTAATGCCCTTCGGGCTCAAAAATGCAGGGGCTACGTACCAGAGACTGGTCACCAAAATGTTCAAAGAGCAGCTCGGTAAGACTATGGAAGTCTATATCGACGACATGCTGGTAAAGTCGACAAGAAAAGAGGACCACATCGACCATCTGAAAGAAGCCTTCGAGATATTGAGAAGGTACGGGATGAAACTGAACCCCGAGAAATGCGCCTTCGGCGTGGCCTCAGGAAAATTCTTAGGGTTTCTCGTATCACAACGAGGTATCGAAGTCAATCCAGATCAGATCAAGGCGATAGACGCAATACCCGAGATACTGAACAGCAAAAAGCAGGTGCAAAAGCTTACGGGGCGAATAGCCGCCTTGTCTAGGTTCATCTCACGATCCTCCGACAAATGCCATAAGTTTTTCAATGTGTTGAGAAAGGACAATGGGTTACAGTGGAATGAGGAATGCGTCGAGGCCTTAAGAAAATTGAAAGCGTACCTATCTTCGCCGCCACTGCTGGCCAAAGCAAATCCAGGCGAGCCCCTGCTGGTATATTTGGCCGTATCCGAGGTCGCCGTCAGCGCAGTCCTAGTTCGTGAAAACGAAGGTACGCAATCTCCTATTTACTATATTAGCAAAACCTTAGTGGACGCCGAAACACGGTATCCACACCTTGAAAAATTAGCTTTGGCATTGGTCGTAGCTTCACGGAAGCTCCGACCCTATTTCCATGCCACCCCATAAAAGTAGTGACGACCTTCCCCTTAAGAAGTATCCTACACAAGCCTGAGTTATCAGGCAGACTCGCCAGATGGGCCATAGAGCTCAGTGAGCACGATATCTCATATCATCCAAGAAACGCCATCAAGTCGCAAGTACTTGCCGACTTCATAGCCGACTTCAGCGCAGAGATACTACCAGAGGCGGAATTAGAGGCACGCCGTGCCCCCTCCAACACCGACCTATGGACTCTTTACACTGATGGCGCCGCTAACGCCTCGGGATCGGGACTGGGACTCGTTCTCGAGGTCCCCACGGGCGAAACAATTCACCAGTCCATACGATGCCCCGAGATGACTAACAACGAAGCCGAGTACGAGGCTGTTATTGCAGGTATAAAACTAGCCATCAAGTATGGAGCTCGACGACTCGTTCTCCATTACGACTCTCAACTCGTGGTGAACCAGGTCACCGGGACTTACCAAATCAAGGAGCAGAGGTTACAAAAATACCAGTCAGAAATCCACAGGTTAATGACCGAGTTCGACGAGTGCCGCTTCGAACAAGTTCCGAGAGCACAGAACGTTGAAGCAGACGGTCCAGCAAAATTGGCCGCAGCCACTAAAAACTTCAACAAAGAAAGTGTGGTCACCCTCCTCCATTCAGCCATTGATCACACTGAGGTACTCTCTTTAAATTTGACTTAGGACTGGCGCAACCAATTTGTACCCTATCTGCAAGATGGAAACAATCCCACTCGACAAAAAAGAAGCCAAGAAGCTCCGCGTACAGGCCGCCACGGTATTGCTTGATAAACTACGAGCTCTACAAAAGGATGATTGGCGGACCCCTAGCCAAGTGTTCTAGGGCCGCAACAAATGCGGCCAGTCTCGGAAGAGGATACACAAAGGTCATTGTGGAGGCCCATACAGGTAACCGCGCCCTCGTGCGCTGCATAATACGGGCCGGCTATTATTGGCCCACTATGAAGAAAGACGCAGCGGAATATGTTCGCCGATGCGAACAATGCCAAAAAGTATGCCCCCATGATACACCAACCAGGGAGAACCACTTCACTCAGTCACTTCCCCATGGCCCTTCATCAAATGGGGAATGGAACATAGTCGCGTCCCCTACTAGCGGGACGAGGAAGAAAGGTACGATTTCTATTAGTTTTAACTGACTATTTTTCCAAGTGGGTGGAAGCAGGAGCGTACGCCCAAATACGCGAACAAGAAGTCATCGCCTTCATATGGAAGAATATCATCTGCCGTTTCGGCATCCCCAGGAAATCAGCTGCGACAAACGGACGGCAATTCATCGGCCAAAAGACAACAGAATTCTTCGAACCAAATGGCGTATCAAGCGAATACTCTCCACGCCATATCAACCCTGCCGCCAACGGCCAAGCAGAGTCTTCCAATAAAACAATACTGAACCATACTGAAGAAGAAACTCGAGGAAAGCCAAAGGGCTATGGCCCGAGCTACTACCGGAAGTGTTATGGGCACACCGAAACCACGCCCAAATCCTCCACAGAGCAAACGACCGTACTCATTGGTCTACGGAACCGACGCGATCATACCAGTCGAAGTCGGCGAACCAAGCTTAAGGTATTCACATGCCAGCGGAGAGCAGAGAATGACATAAACAGACTTCAAGACCTCGATTGAGGCGAGGAAAGAAGAGAATGGCCCACATAAGAATGGGTGGCTCAGAAACAACAAGTCGAAAAGATACTACAAAACAGAGAGCCAAAAATAAGACCACTCAAAGTGGGGGACTAGTCCTCAAAGCCAAAACATGGCATCAAAAGACCCAAGCGAAGGAAACTTGGGCACCAACTGGGACAGAACCCACAAAATCACAGCTAGGGCAGCAAGTAAAGGAGCATTTCAATTAGAAAACAATGGAAGGAAAAAACGCTCAAAAACAATTGGAACGTCGCCCACCTCAAGTATTTCCATTTCTGAAAGGCGCCTCCCGAGTCGCACTCTTTTTCCCTTACCCGGGGTTTTGTCCCAATCGGGTTTTCTCGGGAGGTTTTTAACGAGGCGACAGAGGGGACACCTGGAGATACTTGAGAACCAAGTTATCATACCAGCCACTCCATACGTCCTCCCGACTGGCACGAACAAAGGGACTGGACTAGCGTTGATCTCCAATGTATGAACGGCGCCTACGGCCATCCTTCCAATGTATGAAAGGCCACGGCCATCTCCAAATGTATGTAAGGCCAGCGGCCATATTACAATGTTATTGAACGGCTACACGGCCATCTCCAATGTATGACGGCCATCGGCACATATCCAATGTATATGAGAACGGCTACGGCACACTCTCAACGTTGTTAAAAAACGGGCTCACGGCCACCTCTAACAAACATTATGGCTAAGGCCAATAGTCGGCGTCGATTAAGATCGACCCAGCTCGACTACGACGGATATGTTAACCCGACGACAGTCGAAGTTACGTACATGGCTGAAGGCCATCAACGATATTATGGCTAAGGGCCATCGACCGTCAATAAGTCGACCCAGCTCGACTACGAGGCAAGGTAACCCGACGACAGTCGAAGTTACGTACATGGCTAAGGCCATCAACGATATTATGGCTAAAGCCATCGACGTCAATAAGTCGAAGCCAGCTCGACTACGACGGCAAGTAACTCGACGACAGTCGAAGTTACGTACATGGGCTAAGGCCATCAACGATATTATGGCTAAGGCCATCGACGTCAATAAGTCGACCCAGCTCGACTACGACGGATGTAAACCGACGACAGTCGAAGTTACATACATGGCTAAGGCCATCAACGATTATTATGGCTAAGGCCATCGACGTCGAATAAGTCGACCCAGCTCGACTACGACGGCAAGTAACCCGACGACAGTCGAAGTTACGTACATGGCTAAGGCCATCAACGATATTATGGCTAAGGCCATCGATGTCAATAAGTCGACCCAGCTCGACTACGACGGGCAAGTAACTCGACGACAGTCGAAGTTACGTACATGGCTAAGGCCATCAACGATATTATGGCTAACGCCATCGACGTCAATAAGTCGACCCAGCTCGACTACGACGGCAAGTAACTCGACGACAGTCGAAGTTACGTACATGGGCTAAGGCCGATTCAACTGATATTATCGGCCTTAAGGCCATCGACGCGCCGATAAGTCGACCCAGCTCGACTATGACGGCAAGTAACTCGACGACAGTCGAAGTTACATACATGGCTAAGGCCATCAAACGATATTTATGGCTAAGCCATCGACGTCAGAAAGTCGACCCAGCTCGACTACGGACGCAAGTAACTCGACGACAGTCGAAGTTAACGTACATGGCTAAGGCCAATCAACGATATTATGGCTAAGGCCATCGACGCAATAACGTCGACCCAGCTCGACTAGACGGCAAAGTAACTCGGACGACAGTCGAAGTTACGTACATGGCTAAGGCCATCAACGATATTATGGCTAAGGCCATCGACGTCGATAAGTCGACCCAGCTCGACTACGACGGCAAGTAACCCGACGACAGTCGAAGTTACGTACATGGCTAAGGCCATCAACGATATTATGGCTAAGGCCATCGACGTCAATAAGTCGAGCCAGCTCGACTACGACGGCAAGTAACTCGACGACAGTCGAAGTTACGTACATGGCTAAGGCCATCAACGATATTATGGCTAAGGCCATCGACGTCAATAAGTCGACCCAGCTCGACTACGACGGATGTAACCCGACGACAGTCGAAGTTACATACATGGCTAAGGCCATCAACGATATTATGGCTAAGGCCATCGACGTCGATAAGTCGACCCAGCTCGACTACAATGGCAAGTAACTCGACAACAGTCGAAGTTACGTACATGGCTAAGGCCATCAACGATATTATGGCTAAGGCCATCGACGCCGATAAGTCGACCCAGCTCGACTACAACGACAAGTAACTCGACAACAGTCGAAGTTACGAACATGGCTAAGGCCATCAACGATATTATGGCTAAGGCCATCGACGCCGATAAATCGACCCAGCTCGACTATGACGACAAGTAACTCGACGACAATCGAGGTTACGCACACGGCTAAGGCCATCAACAATATTAAGGCCGAAAATAAAAGGTACAAAAAGAAAAGAATAACAGCAAAAGTATAACTTCCATTATCATCCAAAAATACATGTACAAAAGGACCCATTTACGTCTCCAAATACAGCAAAACAAAATGAATACAAGTCCTAAGGGGCTTCGCCATTCTGTTCACCGCCCCCCGTCGGACCGCCATCTCGTCCACCGCCATCCTCGGCCTGATAGGCCGCAGAGATCCAAGAGCCGGATTCTAGACGGTTGACGTCTTCGGAGTTATAGCCCGCCCGGTCTGGGGAATCAGAACTATACCCACAAGTTTCACGGGCGACACGGGCTATGCGCCGTTGCTCCTGAACCTCCACCTTAGTAGCTCGACCCGCAGCTAAGCACTCCTCGAATACGACCAATCTAGCCTCGGCGTACACCCACATATCATGCGCCTCACGATGCGCATCCTCATCAGGCCTTGGTGCAGCAGTCCGCTTAAGGACTTCAATCTCAGCCGCCTTGGCATCGAGTTCGATGGTCAAAGCGGCAACCTTGATCCGCAAATCAGCAGCTTCCGCCGCTACCCCACGGCCAACCTCCAACTCTTCTTCCTTAGACTGGAGAAGAGTCTCCAGCTCAATGTCCCGAGCCAGAGCGCTCATCAGCTGCTCGTCGATCTGCTCCAGCTCGGCCACCCTCCGTTTAAGCTGGGCCTCCAACTGCTCCAAACCCTCACGAAAAACCCGAAATTCCGGGTCCTGCTTGAGTAGGTCCGCCAGCGCCTGATGCTTGATGCGGCACCGCCGATATTTCCTTACCACCTTGTTAAAGGTGGCTGCCTTCCTTTGCGCTCGCCGCCCCCTCTCTACCTCCAAGATGATAGTCTAAAGAAGAGGAAAAGGAGGAAAGGCAAGTCAGTATGCATCAAAATTTACTTTACGATACACGAAGTAAATTGAAAAATACCTGCAAGGCCGCGCCGGCAACCCTCCGGGATAGTTCCCTGTCGCTAACTGATAACTGTGATTTTATCACGTTTTATGCCCATACTTGCCTATGCTTTATGTATGATTTGTCATAAAATAAACCCAGAATGCTTATAAGTTGCGCTTGATTGCAGGTTTGAGCAACAAGATGACGAAAGTCAAAAATTGGCTCGAAACGGAGTGAAACCTGCTCAAGTGTCAAAGATCATGAAAGCAAGGATATTGAGAACTTGGTGCGGACCGCACCATCATGTCATGCGGCCGCACCATAGGAGTTCAGAGAGTTGGCATTCTCAGTTCCAGCCAATGCGGCCGCACTACAAGCTCACGCGGTCTGCACCACAAAAGTCCAGAGACCATCACAAGCCACTCATGCGGCCGCACTACAAGTTCACGCGGTCCGCGCCAGTCATCATGCGGCCGCACTTCATCATTGTGAGGTCCGCGTCAACATCTTCAAAAGGCAAGTCTCAGAAGTCAAGCAACCAGTGCGGCCGCGTGTCAACTTCGTGCGGACCGCACGGACCCCGCAGGGGTATTTTTGTCCGGTTTTTCTTAACTTAGTATAAATAGAATATTTGCCATTTTTAGGGTACGAATTAGATACCAGAGAGCTGCTGCACTCGTGAGACATAAGTTTTAGCCTATTTTGGGCATTTTCATCTTGTTTTAACGTGGATTCTTGTAGAGTTACATTCTAGTTAATTAATATGTTCATTTTATCTATTTCTTCTTCAATTTCTGTTGTTATTATGGCTAGCTAAACCCATTAGCTAGGGTTGTGGCTCAACCCTAGTGTGGGTAATTAATGGGTATGATTGTTTAATGCTTGAATGATGTTGGGTGTTTGATATTTGGGTTGATTTTATGTTTTCACTTGGATTTGGTGGTTGCAAACACTAAGTCTAGCTTAGTGGGTCTTGACTCTTCTTGAGAAAGAGTGTCTATGACACCAAAATTAACCCAACAAGGAATTGGGATGGACCCATGAGAATGGTAGTCCCAATTAACGGGTAAAACCTCGAGAGAGTAATTACCCAACTTGAACCCTAAGTTGCTTGGTTTCTTAGCCTACCCAATTGGTCTCGAGAGAGTCAATTGGGCAAAATCATTCTTTATACCGAGAGGTGTGAGAGTGAGTGCTATTGTGCAACGGTTATATCATAAGCCCCATAATCATCATTCTCGTATTAGGAATCTCTACCTGTTAGTTGACCACCTAGGTAAATGCCACGACCCTAGTGCCTTTCTCTATCTTGCATACAATCTAGACTTAATATCTTAGCATAATTTAGTTATAATTAGTAGTTGTTAAATTGTAGTTGATAATCACAAAAAATCCAAAAATGATAGAAGATCAATTAGAAGCAAACTCGCATTTCTAGACTAAACAAATATCCAACTCCCTTCCTAGCTTCCTGTGGAAATTGACCCCGATACCACTATTGGGTAAAAGTATTAGCGCCCACTCTTCCAAAGGTTGAGTCCGCTGCGACCTAATCACTTTTTGGCGCCGTTGCCGGGGAGCTTACGGTGTTGACTATTTGTGTAGCTAGTTTTGTGTTTCGCTTCTCTTTCCTTCTTTGTACTAATTTTATTTGTGTTGATCCATCNAAAATAAAATTACTTTAACCATTATTCCATTTTTTACTCCAAAAAAAAATATTTTATTTTATATTCTTCTCTCTCTTTAATATTATATTATTATCTTTTATTTATATTTTATTTTTATTTCTATTAAAGAAAATCTATATTTTTTTCTTTTATAATATTCATCACATATAATTTAATATAAGATTATTTTATACTATAAACTTTTAAATAATATAATTTGTAAGCAAATATTATAGATTATATATATTAACAGAACTATGATGATTTTGGTGTATATGGAAACGACATACCTCCCTACTAAGTTATTATGCTATTTACAGTAGTTTCAATTTTTATGTATTTTAATTTAATGTATTTTCAATTTTAATGTATTTTTATTTAATGTATTTTCAATGTTCACTTTTCAATTTTAATAACATCTAATATTTTATATTCGCACCTTTCAATTTTAGCAACATCTAATATTTTATATTTGCACCATTCATTTTTTGAGATGATTATATATTTTTTGTACAATTATAACATATAATAAAATTAACTTACAATTTTACATAAAAATAATAAATGCACAAAAATTAATTTATCAAAATTATACGGCAAATTTAAGATGTAAAATTAATATTATAAAAATATTACATAAACATAATTAGGTATATGTAAAGAGATAAATTAAAAGAGTTAAATAATAAAATAAGCATGAATAGTAATGGAAGAGATGAATAGTGTCACTCCATATTTGGAGTAAAACTGTTCATCTCCCATTTTGGGCGCAAAAATGGGGGAGCATTGGAGCTCCAATATGGCAAAAAATGCCCCATTATGGAAAAATAGGGGTGGGTTGGAGATGCCCTTAATGAGGACATGAGGTAAATAATAAATTTCTATTCAACATTGCAAAAAAAGAAAAAGGAAAAATTAATCTATACCCATGGCCGGCTACGGCCTAAAACAAGTAAAGCACTTGCTTTAGCCCAAGAATTTGAGGCACCCAAAATTAGTATTTCACTCTATATATAGTAAAAAAATTATTTAATTATTTCTTATCATTGATTTTTTTTCTTCATTAATATTTAATAACTTAATTTCATTCTCTCACTAATTAGTACTACAACCTAATTATTTTTCTACCAATCTTATCTTACCTTTTTGCTGAATCTTTTCCTCTATTCATTAATAAATCACTTCACTCTATCTAATAATCCAATTTATACGCAAGTATCGCAAAAAAGAAAGTTTGCAACATTTTAATTCATTCAGTTTTTGTAATTTATGAAACTAAATTCTCATCTATTTATTCCTCATGCTTATTTCCATAAATATATTTAAGGCCTCTTATTAACATTGGCTTTAGGTCTTTTATATAATTGAGCCGCCCCTAACTATACCTTTGTTTGTGACCCTTTAAAATCCAAAATGGTGCAATGTGATTTTAATATGTCTCATTGTCGTAATTGAGCTTCCAAACGTAATCTATAGTAAAATTTTCAGCTAATGAAACTCAAAAAAGAATATTTTTATTTTAAAAAAAAAAAAGAAATTCGTACTTGGAAACGAGTTGTTAAGGTAGTTTTAAGCAAAAATGTTAATAATAATAATAATAATAATAATAATAATAATAATAATAATAATAATAATAAAAGAAGGCAAAAAGATGTAAAATATGAAAGGAAAAGTGTAGGAACATTCCACATCTAGAGCATAATTACAAAGGAAATAAATAGAATAACGAATATATTAAATGGGGAATCCGAATATACTTTTAAGTAGGGGGACTTAGTAGGTAAATAATTGAAATACTTTCTAAGCCACCCTCCAGAGTAGCCCCACGGNAAGGACGTTGTCTACACTGAGAGGAACAAGGGCCTTCTCTGCCTTTTCCCCTTCACCACCGGAAGTTGGCGGAACCCTAGACGGGGCATTATCTTTGGCCTTTTTACTATTCTGTCCACATTTTGTCATGTTATCCTACGTAAGAAACGAAGCACTGACGATAGGAAGTGTGGTTTCAACAGAAGTGGGAGAGTCCCTCATGAAATAACGGTTACAGGAAAGAAAGACAAAGGAGTAAATCAGAAAATGCTTTCCGAAGGTTTGAAAGTTGAATCGAATCGAACCTCTCTCCTATTAATAGGGATAAGTTGCGCAGAAATCGAAGAGTCATGATTCAAATCGTGCGCGGGAAACCAAAATGTCACATCATCCTCTGAACTTCCTCGGGGGAAAATATAATAATGACGCATACAGGCGATGACGTCATTCCAAAAAGAAAGCCACGCGTCAGTGGCTCAACAACGTCATACATTTCACCTCATTCATATTGCCGCCCCTGGTCGAGGTCAAATTCTCCTAAGCCGAGGTTTGCATTTCCGCCCATCGAAGACGCCCACCGAATGCGTCTCCAACGAGCGGAGGGACTAACTATATAGGGTCAAATTTGACCGTCAGCGTCTCTACGCCAATGGGTACGCCCAGTGAGTGTACGCCGACTAACGTAATGGGTACGACTCGGACGTGGGGACAAAAGCGACATCGTTTAGGACTCAGTGTCTTTACTAGGAAAACGTTACCTATTTTTGTAACTTTTTGGTTATTTCGAGGAAGGTCTCTTATTATATAAGGGAGACCTTCACATTGTAAAGGGAGGGGATTCTTGAATAATACAACTCTCTCATTATCTGACTCTCTCTCTATCTCTGTCTCAAACGAACATATTCTCTTGAGTTCATATTATCACTTTATAATACTAGATCTACAACAATAACATCATCTTTACATCTCTAGGTCCACTATATTTGATTACGATTTACCCTTTTCTTACTTTTGATTGTTTTCTAGCTTACAAAGTATATTGTTAACTTTTGAGCCAAACAAGATTGTCTTTGATTTTAAATGGATGTAATGAAATGGAATAGTCATACGCTCTTTTAGCATAGTAGTTTGTTGTGCATAACAAAGATTTCTGTTTTAATTATATTGAAACATTTACATCCCAAGAACGACAAATATGAATCATTGCCGGGTGGCGCGGGAAGGGTTGTTGCGGCCTCGGCGGGAACTGAGGGCGTGGTTTGGCCGGTTTGGCCGGTCGAATTTGAATTTTATAAATAAAATTAGACATGATTCCATTTTACCTAGCACCTTAGGCAGAATTGGTCTTGCAAATCTTGCAAGATCTACCCACGACGCTCTGCTTGTTCTTGTTCCCTAACACACACATGCACCCACCCCTATCATATTAATGTTCTGCTGTTTACACACCTCTTCACATGTTAGGTTTGAAAAATCGGTTACAAATAAAGAGCAGGTTTTAATCAAATAATTCTTTGTACGTGCGGTGCGAGATCTATTAATTTTAGCAAGGACACAAGTTGGATGTATTGAGTAATTCAGAATAAACAAAATGGCCCTTCGAATCTCTGATCCTACAATAATAAGTACTCCACTGTTTATTTATGCATTTGGACAGGCGGTTTCTTGTCGGAATCGTTTCATTGCAGTCAACTCACTCTCGAAATCATATTGTTATTGTGCATATATATGGTATCTTTTGCACTACTAGAAAATTGTAAATCTTCGCCAGAAAAAAATTGTCCGAAATTTCCGATAGAATCAGTCGGAATTTTCAAAAAGATATGAGTTATATTTTTTTAAAATAACTTTGACCATATTTCCGACAAATTGGTCGCATTTTTTGGCGCAAAAGCCTGTTTGACTTTAATAGCGACTGATTCGGTCGGTAATTTTTTTTTAAAAAAAAGAAATATTTTAAATGATATTTCCGACTGAATCAGTCGGAATTTTTTAAAAAACCTACCCAACCCCCATTCCCCAAAAACAGAACCATTATTTTCTTTTCTTCCTCCTTCTCTCATCCTCCTCCTCTCGTCCTTCTTCACCATCCTCCTCGTTATAGGTAATGTATTTTTGCTCTCTCTCTCTCTCTCTCGTTTCCTCCTCCCTTTTCCCTCTCCCTCCTCAACAACAACAACCCAGGAGAATCCCACCCAGTGGGGTCTGGGAAGGGTAATATGTATGCAGATCTTACCCCTACCCCGGAGGGAGTAGAGAGGCTGTTTCCGGGAGACCCTCGGCTCAGAGACAATAGATCTGCGGTTCCGCGGCGGCACCGGCATCTTTCTTCTCCGGCATTTTTTCCAGCGAGGTGAGTACTTCATTGACATATATATCTTATTTTTATTGTTAAATTTGTAGTAAATTTAGATGTTGTAGGCTTATTAGATTTTCTATATATGAACATGTTGATAAACTTATTAGATTTTAGTTGTTGTAGGCTTGTTTTAATTATTAGATTTTCATTGTTAAATTTGTAGTAATTTAGGCTTAAGGAATTCTAAATCTAATTTTAGCAATTGATTAACTTATTTTGAAATAAAAATGGTGACATGTTGGCACAAAGTAATCGAGAAAATCACGATAGGAAAGAAGGAAAACGATATTTCGCTTTCACTTCCAAAAGTAATTAAGCCAAAGGGAAGGAGGACTATGAGTATACTGGAATAGAAGAAAGAAGATTGTTAAGAATTTGAAGAATTCAAAGACTGCAATTCAAAATCATCATCAATTACCTTGTGCTGATTTTTCATTCTATGAACTTTTTCTTTACCAAGGCTTTTCATTAGTACAACCAAGAAGAGGTTGATTTGAAAAAGGTTAAGAATTTGCAACATAATTAATATCGTTGGTGATTAATCTAGAAATAAATGAAAATGCCTTATTGGGTTGACATTAACTTTATAGTTTATTGATTTTAATTATATGAACTAGTTATAGTTTAAAGTTTTGGTGTAAGCTTGTTGTACTAGGTTCATAGTTGCTTGTTAGTTATACTGTTAAAATGATATTAAATTTAAATATTTCAATTTCAACATTAAGATTAACTTGTAAATTTGAGAAATCATTAGTTAATTTAGATTATATGAACATTTATGAAGCTATTCAAATTTAATTATTATACTTAAAGACTTATATTATTTATAGTACGAATTAATATGAGATATCGAGTGTTACACCAACAACAACAAACCCAGTATGATCCCAACAGGTGGGGTCTGGAGAGGGTAGTCTGTACGCAGACCTTACCCCTACCTAATGCAGGTAGAGAGGTTGTTTCCAATAGACCCTCGGCTCAGGAAGGGCAAGAAGAAGAAGAGGAAAGCAAGGAAGGAAGAAAGAAGGAAGAGAAAAGAAAAATGGAGAGATAAAGGATAAGTAGTAACAAAAAATAGCAACAGGGAATACAATACCTAAGGCGAACAAAACCACATAACGTAATAAAAATCTAAGAATATGAAGGGACATGCATGCTACTAAGACTATCGGTGAAAAACTAACTATCCACTAACCTTCTACCTTAATCCTCGACCTCCACACCCTCCTATCAAGGGTCATGTCCTCAGTGAGCTGAAGCAGAGCCATGTCCTGTCTAATCATCTCTCTCCAGTACTTCTTAGGCCTACCTCGACCTCTTCTCAAACTCTCCATGGCCAACCTCTCACACCTCCTAACAGGAGCATCAATGCTTTTTCTCTTAACATGTCCGAACCATCTCAGCCTCGACTCCCGCATCTTGTCCTCCACGGAGGCTACTCCCACTCTGTCTCGGATAGCTTCATTCTTAATCCTATCTCTCCTGGTACACCCACACATCTATCTCAACATCCTCATCTCTGCTACTTTCTTCTTCTGCATGTGAGAGTTCTTGACTGGCCAACACTCAGCCTTATACAACATAGCTGGTCGAACCACTACTCGATAAAACTTACCCTTAAGTCTTGGAGGCACATTCTTATCACATAAAATACCGGAAGCGAGCCTCCACTTCATCCATCCCGCTCCGATGTGATGTGCGACATCTTCGTCAATCTCTCTGTTACCCTAGATAATAGACCCGAGATACTTAAAATTCGCTCTCTTGGGGATAACTTGAGCATCAAGCTTAACCTCTACGTCTGCATCATGGGTCCCATCTCTAAATTTGCACTCTAAGTATTCTGACAATAATATCGAGTGTTAAAAAATAATATATATCAATTAAAGTTTTGACAAAATGATACGTATATATCTAAAAGGAAACTTTGAAAGAGTATATATAACTTTGTAATAAGTTTAAATAAATCAAATTATTTTAAATATCTCATTTCTAGATTTCTATTTGTGTAGATGGAATTTGTGCATCGTAGATGGATGTATAATAGGAATATCATCCTAATCATGCGGGATTGAGGGATGAATTTATTGAAGGAGTTGCTGAATTTACTGCTAAGGCTCAAACACTTGATGATTTTCTTATTGGAGGAACGATTAGGCGCCCTTGTGTGAAATGTAAGTGTGTTAAGTTATTGAAAACAGACGATGTTAAAGTTCATCTCTACAAGAAAGGGTTTGTAGAAAATTATTATATATGGACTGTTCACGGGGAAAATCATGCTAATTTTGATGATGTTAACTTTCAGAATTCTTTTAGTGGTGAGGGTAGCCCCATAGCGGAGCATAATATTGAAAATTCTCGATACAATAAAATGATAAGGGATGCTTTTAGGATGTTTCTTGGGGTTCAATCCGAACCAAATGATGACGCTAAGCATTTCTATGAATAGTTAGAGGAAGCTAGTCGTCCAATGCATGAAGGCTCGGTGCATTCCAAGTTGTCTATTGCAAACTGTGCCTCCAGTAAAGGTGGCGCGTTGCACACAGGAGTTTCGATAGTGTATTGGTCTAAATTTGGGCAGCTTGATAACTGCAAATAAACATGATCGAGGACAGAGTCGACCATGGCACAATGGCGAGGAGTCTCCTTAAGAAGGATTATTGCCGAGGTCAAGTAAAGGGAGCAAGGAAGAAACAGTAGGATAGTTTAGTAATAGACATAAGGAATATTCCATTGGATATTCTTTATGTTGTACTTTTTAGGGTTTTTTGGGGATATTCCTTATAAATAGGAAGAGATAAAGAAAAAAAGAGGGATCTTCACTTTTTGATAACAGCACTGTGTAACAAGGTTGACTATAAAGAATATACAAAAAGGCTTGTCTTGTTCACTGATTCTATTGCTCAACACACGTTGTTCGCTATTTGTTTACAAGATCCAAAGATTCCTTATCCATCCTCACTTTCCATTATCCCACGTTGCTGTCAGGAAGAAGAATCACCCAAGTCATCTAACATTTCGGTGATAAGTTCATCTTTATTACATTTATTGCCATTATCTACATTTATTGCTTGTTCTTATTACAACATTCATTGACAATCATTGAACACTTACCTGATAGTTATTATTCTCGAACACGATCTCATCCCACAGATCTCTTTAAATCTTAGATCTAGAATTTATTATGTTTAACTAGGATTCACCCTCTATTTCCTCATTAATTAGTTTAACAAAAAGCTTAACACTTTTTGGTCAAACAATTTGGCGCCGTCTGTGGGAAGGTTCTAGTTAAAATTTTAGTTCTTTCTAGATTTTAAAAAAAAAAGTAACAACATCATTCATCTTTTTCTCGTTTGCACGAACTAACAATGGCAAGAAAAGGAGATGAAAGACTGAAAGCAGTAGTAGACGTCACTGCCAACCTTTTGAACACCATCAACGAGGTTGATAGAGAAGGCGAGGAGAACGCGACGCCGAGTGCTACACCCAGGCAGAGCGACTCACCTCCCCCTCATGGAAGTGTAACCGCTTCACGCGAAAGGGGAGCCTCCACATCCACAACTGAGGAAGCGTCGCCAGCATTCAAAAAACTACTAGAGACGTGGCTGACAAGCACTCTAAGTGACATACTCGACAAACCCTTTCAACGGGCGAATAGAAACGTCATACAAGCGGATACCACAGCAACCGCCGATGAGCAACTTGCTCCCCCAACAGGTAACACTCACACCACTGTTGATGCAGGTAACGACGCACTTGCTGCCATCCTAAAGAAAATGGAAGAACTGGAGAATGAGAATAAACCGCTCAGCGGCCAAATGAGGGAGCATCAATAAATGGATGATAAGATACCGGGCGCCCCAAAATTGCTACCAAAATGAGACGTCAGCCGGTTCGTCGAACAACCATACAGCGAGGAGGCGGCCCCGCATGCCATACCCAAAACCTTCAAGATGCCGCCATATTTGAAGATATATGACGGCACGACAGATCCCGAAGATCACATCATTCATTACGTCACAGCAGTAAAAGGGAACGACCTCTCAAAAGAGCAAGTACCATTAGTGTTGCTGAAGAAGTTCGGCGAGACCTTAATGGGGGGAGCCTTAATTGGTACTCACAATTGCCAGCACGCTCTATAACAATGTTCGTAGAAATGGCCAACAAGTTCGCCACCGCCCATGCCGGGGCTAATAAGGCGGAGGCCAGGGTGAATGATATATTTGCCGTTAGGCAATCGCCTGGCGAGGGACTCAGGGACTTCCTCGCTCGGTTTAACAGAGTAAGAATGAGCTTACCTGATGTATCAGAAGGGATGGCGGTGGCAGCTTTCCAAAATGGGTTGAACAGGAATGGGTCGAGAGCGACCAGAAAGTTACTAAGCAGGCTCATGAAATACCCCGCACCACTTGGGAAGAAATTCACAACGCCTACTGCGCCGAGGTGAGAGCAGACGAGGATGACCTTAACGGTCCAACCCAACGTCTATCCAAACAGAGTCGAGGAAAGATCGTCGTAATGATGGTCGAAGAGACCAATCAGGTCCACGCCTCAATCGAGACAAGCATCAACCCTATGTCAGAACAGCCATCCCACCATCTCCTTGCCATTCGGAAAGGCTGTCCAGGCCGCATATAGGGACTCAGCAAAGTGAAATAGGTATGCCTCCACTCTTATCTGCTCACAATTTTTGTGTGTCTACTGATAATAGGCTAGATTCATGTAATTTGGCGACTGTTTATGCCCCAGCTTGATTATGTTTCACTGTTGTAAGATAGTTGAATGATGATAAATTGGCTCTAATTGTGAATTTCATGTTTTGCAGGAGCGAGTTGCACGTACGAGGACTTAGGACTGTATTTGGAGCTAAATTGAAGCAAGGGAAGCCCTTCGGAGCTGAGTACGTTGAATGAAGAGAGAAAAGAAGAGCTGAAATGATGATCCACTAGCGCGACCCCGCTAGCCCAGGAGTTCGAGGCAGAATACTATGCCATATGCGCGGTCAGTAGCACGCCCACTAGCGCGATCGCGCTAGTCCAGTTCGGAAAATATAATTCAAGGGTAAACTTAGAAGTTCGGGGGTAATTCCACTTAACCTATAAGAGGTCCAGCTCGCCCAAAGGGACATTATTATGGTTTTTACAACTTAGTTGAAAGCAAGGAGAGGCAAGAGGCAAGGAGGATAATTCAACATCGAGTTCTTCCTTTCTTCCTTTTGTATTTTACCATTTATGATGAATTTTGCTTTTGTTATGATGAACAAGATTATGAGTAGCTAAATATTTAGTCTAGGGTTTTGATGGAACCTATTGAAGGATGAACTTCGTGTTATGTTAATATAGTTTGCCCGGTTTAATCTCTATTTGTTCAACTACGTTCTTGTTGTAGCTAATTGATAGGATCCTCAATTAACTGTGCCTATTTCGTATGTATTACTCGGGAGGGAGTACATATTTAGGTAATTGCTGAACAATACTACTCCCAAAGTATATGAGGGATCAATAACTGAGGGTTTAAAGGCGGGATTAGGGATAACGAAGCCTTGGATGCGATCTAAAGTGAGCTGTAATAAAAGCCAGCTAGCGTAACTCCGGAGAGTGCATCTAGTAAATTGCCGTAATTACTCGGGAAAGATTTGCGATAGTAAGAGTGCTCATGATCAATAGGGGAAATCATAACCTTAGATCCTTCTCGCATTTTCTTACAACTCATTCATAGTTAGCTGCTAGTTTACTTTACGTTATTCAGTTATAGTTAGTTAAAACATCACCAATTGTTTTTCAGACAGTTGGGAAGTTGATTGCGAATAATTTAGTGAGTCTAACAACAGTAATTGGTAGGTTAATTCTCTGAGGATTCGACTTTGGGCTAAATACTCGGATTATATTTGCAGCGACCGCTTTGTCCTTTTTATAAGGCATAGTTGGGCGTGATCAAATTTTGGCGCCATTGCCGGGGAATTAACGGTGTTATCAATTATAATTGAAAGAAATACAAAAAATTCTTAGTGTAGCCAGTTTTCTTTATTTCCAATCTATACATTGAAATTTAAACGTTTGTTGACTTGGTTGTACAGGTGCATGCCTAGACACTCATCGAGAACTGGTGAAGTATTTGAAGCATTATCAGATCCCGAGAAAGTTTTCAAGGCCTTGAATCGGGCCAACCGAAAAAACAAACAACAATAAACAACTGAACAATTCGAACCAGACATGGGGGATAACGTGGTAGACCCAGCTGCGCTAGTGGCACCTCTTGTGCCAGAGGCTGCTTTATATGACTGGGCACAACCCACATCAGAGAATTTGGCCACAACGACTTTAGTCCCGCAGATACAGGCTGAATCATTTCAAATCACGAACAACATGATGCACTTGTTGCAAAACAAGGGACTATTTTCGGGGTCACACATCGAAGATCCTCAACAGCACTTGAAGAATTTCCTGTCAATCTGCAAAACTCAAAGACAGCCCAACGTAACTCAGGAAGCAATAAAGCTGTTGTTTCCATTCTCATTGACAGGAGCTGCCCAGACTTGGCTAAACTCACTCTCCATTAATTCCATAACGACTTGGGAGGAGTTAGTCAAGCAATTTGTGAACAAGTTTCATCCACCCAACAAGACTGCTCAACAAATTGATGAAATTTTGAGTTTCAAATAGAAATCAATGGTGACACTGCAAGAAACATGGGAACGATTCAAAAGGATGTTGGTTATATGTCCGCACCACGGTATTCCAGATCAGATGTTAGGGCAGCGATTTTACATGGGTTTGGCAGATAGCGTGAAGGGTAATGTTGATGCTTCAACTGGTGGAGCATTTTTGAGCAAAACATGGAGAGAAAGCCAGAGTCTGCTTGACAAGATGGCACAAAATTTGGGGTGGACAACCTGGAATGCACCGATCACTCCAGTAGTTCGATCAGTGCCCTTAGGTTTATCCAACACGCTTGTTGAAAACATGGCCACATTAATGACACAGATGAGTCTACTCATCAAAAAGGTGGAAGAGTCAGGGCAGAAGCAGCAAGTACACATTGTTGATACTACCAATGGGGGCCTATGCACATCTTGCATTAGTCAGCCAATTGGTAACCAATGGAATGCAGAAAGTGATCATCATCACTACCCTGAAGACATGAATTATGTATCTAATTATGGGAGCCAGAGACAGGGTGGTCAGAATTGGGGCCAACAAAATCAGCCATACAGGCTAGTCCAGCCACAACTCAACAATGGAAATATGGGAGGTATGCGACCTCACAACAATACGGCGCCTTACCAGAGGCCCCAGGGATATAACATTCAAAATCAGCAGCAGGGTTATCATCCTCCTCAGCAGCAGCTTGGGGGAAGACAAGAAGATAGGTTTGCTAGACTCGAGGCAATGATGCAGCAGGTTATTGGGTCAAATGCAAAAATGAGTGAAAGAGTAGATGCACATGAGTCAGCTATTAAGAATATTGAAGTGCAGATGGGCCAAATTCGATGTCTTTGAATAATCGTCCTCTTGGGACATTGCTTGCAGACACGCAGGTAAATCCAAAAGATCAAGGCCCGAAGCAGCTGATGGCAGTGAGTCTACGTAATGGCAGAGACTTAGACTTAGAGCAAGAGAGGGCCCGAGAAACCAGATAGGCTGAGACACTTGTACCAATGCCCATTGAGCTAGATGAGTCAACGAAACTGACAGAGGTGACAGTACAGCTTGCCCAGGAAGAACATAACATACAGATTGAGGCTGAGAAAGAAGCTGAAACAGCCCAGGAACCGGTAGTTGAGGTGGTAGCTGACAAAGAGTGTTCCCAAATCATTGGGAAGAAGAGACCTCCAGCACCATTGCCACAGAGGCTAGACAAGTACCAGAAAGAAGAGCAATATAAGAAATTCTTGGAGATGCTGAAACAAATCCAAGTAAATATTCCATTGATTGATGCTTTGAAGGAGATGCCTATGCAAAAATGATGACGGACTTGATGTCCCGAAAATTCGATTTCCAAGACATGGCCACAGTGACTCTTACTCAGACCTACAGTGCTGTGGTGACTAGACCAGTTGCTGAGAAGCTGTCTGACCCAGGGAGTTTCACAATTCCCTGCACCATTGGTAACTTTGCTTTTGCCAAGGCACTTTGTGATTTGGGGGCTAGCATAAATCTTATGCCACTGGCGATTTATAAGAGGTTGGGGATTGGAAGAGCTAGACCCACATCTATGTTGTTGCAGCTAGCTGACAAGACCGTAGAAAGACCTTCTGGTATCTTGGATGACGTGCTGATTCAGGTAGGGAAATTTGTGTTCCCTGCAGATTTTGTGATTTTAGATTGCAAGGTGGATGAAGAAATTCCCATAATTTTGGGAAGGTCGTTCCTGGCCACAGGGAGAGCTCTCATTGATTGTAAAACTGGGGAGCTCAAGATGAGATTGAATGATGGGGAGATAACATTCAAAGTGCAGAAATCTATGAGGCGACCGAGTGAATTCGCCAATTGCTCTCTTATTGATGCCGTGGATGTAATCGTAGAAGGTGATGGTGAAACGTTGACTATTGAGGACCCTCTTGCTGCATGTCTGGTAAATTTAGATGAGGTGAATGGGGAAGAATTGGCAGAATGGGTGTTGGCTTTAGAGGGCAGAGGGTTTTAGGATAGAATTCTTGAATTCGAGCCCTTGCACTTAGAAAATAGAGAAACTCCTCCAGCCAAGCCATCCATAGAAGAACCACCAAAGCTGGAATTGAAGCCATTGCCCGCCCATCTCAGGTATGAGTTCCTAGGACCTAACTCCACATTACCTGTTATTATCTCATCTAGTTTGTTAGATGTGCAGGCACAACAACTTTTGCAGGTACTCAAGGAGTGCAAGATTGCCATTGGGTGGACCATGGCAGACATTAAGGGGATCAACCCGGCATATTGTATGCATAAAATTCTGTTGGAAGAGGGACACAAACCTTCCAGGGAGCACCAAAGAAGGCTGAACCCCAACATGAAGGAAGTGGTGAAGAAAGAAGTGATTAAGTGGTTGGATGCGGGAATCATTTTCCCAATCTCTAACAGCAACTAGGTTAGCCTGGTGCAATGTGTTCCTAAGAAGGGTGGCATGACGGTGGTCAAAAATGATAACAATGAGCTGATCTCTACAAGAACCGTCACAGGCTGGAGAATTTGCATGGACTACAGAAAATTAAATCTGGCCACCCGGAAAGACCACTTCCCACTTCCCTTCATTGATTAGATTCTTGACAGATTGGCAGGGAGGTCTCACTTCTGTGTTTTGGATGGGTACTCAGGGTACAATCAAATCTCCATTGCACCAGAGGACAGAGAGAAGACCTCCTTCACATGCCCCTATAGCATTTATGCTTTTCGGAGGATGCCCTTTGGCCTATGCAATGCACCCGCCACATTGCAAAGGTGCATGATGGCCATATTCACTGACATGGTCGAAGACATAATGGAGGTATTCATGGATGATTTCTCAGTGGTGGGAAACTCATTCGATGAGTGCCTTATAAATCTGACCCGAGTGTTGAAAAGATATATTGAGACTAATCTGGTACTTAATTGGGAGAAATGTCATTTCATGGTACAAGAGGGCATAGTCTTGGGACACCGGGTATCAAGTAAGGGAATCGAGGTGGATCGTGCTAAAGTTGACGTGATAGCAAAGCTTCCACCCCCCACTTCAGTCAAGGCAATCAGGAGCTTCCTCGGGCATGCCGGTTTTTACCGGAGATTCATAAGAGACTTCTCAAAAATTGCCAACCCTCTCTGTAAGTTGTTAGAAAAAGATCACCCATTCTTGTTTTTTGATGATTGCAGGGTAGCATTCAAGGAGTTGAAAAAGAGGCTAGTCACAGCACCCATCATTGTCGCCCCCGACTGGGAGCAACCATTCGAACTCATGTGTGATGCCAGTGACTATGCAGTGGGGGCAGTGCTGGGATAGCGGAAAGACAAGCTAATGCACCCAATCTACTATTCCAGTAGAACGCTGAGTGGAGCCCAACTGAACTACACTGTGACTGAAAAGGAGATGCTGGCTGTGGTGTTTGCATTCGACAAGTTCAGATCTTACCTGATTGGCTCTAAGGTAATTGTATATACTGATCATGCAGCTCTCAGGTACTTGATTGAGAAGAAGGAGTCCAAACCGCGCCTGATTCGTTGGGTGCTGTTACTGCAAGAGTTCGACCTTGAAATTCGTGACCGTAAGGGCACAAAAAACCAAGTCGCTGATCATTTATCACGACTTGAGGGAGCTGAAAACTCAGTTGAGGTTGAGGATATTCTGGAAACCTTTCCAGACGAGCAGCTACTCGCTACAAGCCTTGAGGAAGTGCCATGGTATGCAGACTTTGCAAATTACTTGGCAAGCGGTATAGTTCCCTATGACCTTTCCTTTGTACAAAAGAAAAAGTTTTATCGTGACTGCCGCATTATTACTGGGATGAACCTTATCTGTTTAGAATATGTGTTGACAATATGATCCGGAGGTGTGTCCCCGAGATAGAAACAATCTTCTGTTTTGCAGGCATGTCACGCATCGGCATATGGAGGACATTTTGGAGGAGTCAGGACGGCCGCGAAAGTGCTAGAGGCCGGGTTCTACTGGCCAACAGTGTTTAAGGATGCACATCAATGGGTGAAGGGCTATAATGAATGTCAGCGAACCGGGAACATTTCCCGTCGCCATGAGATGCCCATGAACCCAATTCAAGAGGTTGAAGTGTTCGATGTCTGGGGGATTGACTTCATGGGCCCCTTCGTCAGCTCCTTTGGCAATAAGTACATACTTGTTGTTGTAGATTACGTGTCCAAATGGGTGGAAGCTGCAGCACTTCCCACCAATGATGCAAGAGTGGTGGTGGGATTTTTGAAGAAGAATATATTCACCCGTTTTGGGACCCCGAGAGCTATTATTAGTGATGGAGGCACTCACTTCTGCAATCGAGCCTTCGAGAAGTTGCTAGCAAAGTACGATGTGCGCCACAAGGTGGCAACACCATATCATCCTCAGACCAGTGGACAGGTCGAAGTGTCTAATAGAGAGATAAAGAGTGTATTGACCAAGACTGTAAATGCCACAAGAACTGATTGGGCGAAAAAGCTAGATGATGCACTCTGGGCCTACAGAACTGCTTTTAAAACACCAATTGGTATGTCACCATATAAGTTGGTGTTCGGGAAGGCCTGCCACTTGCCAGTGGAACTTGAACATAGAGCTTGGTGGGCAATGAAACAGCTGAATCTAGACATTGAGGCTGCGGGCACAACGAGAATCACAGAATTGCATGAGCTCGACGAGTTCCGATATCTTGCTTTTGAGAGCACAAGGTTGTACAAGGAAAGAATGAAGAGGTTGCACGACAAGAACATTGTTGAGCGAAATTTCAACCCCGGGGACATGGTATTGCTCTATAACTCAAGATTAAGGCTATTTTCGGGTAAGCTCAAGTCACGATGGTCTGGACCATTTCGAGTGGTCGAAGTATTCCCTTCAGGGGCTGTAGAGATTGCCTCAGAGAAAGACTCTCATACATTTAGAGTCAATGGGCAGAGATTGAAACTATATGTGGGCATGAATGAACCAAAGGAAGTGTCAGAGATCCACCTGACTGAACCTCAGAGGTCGAGCGAGCCTTAAATGCGCTTATCTGCGTCGTGCCACGACGTTAAATCAGGCGCTGCATGGGAGGCAACCCATTGATTTGTTGTAATCGCCGTGCCACAACATTAACTAAGGCGCTGGTTGGGAGGCAACCCAATGATAGGAGTAGTTGTTAATTTTGAGTTTGGGAAAGTACTAACCAATGCAGGTGAGCTTGGGCAGGTGACAAGTCCATCGGAAGCGGAAAGAACAGGTGAAAAATATGAAAAATCGTGCCCAGGAGCGCGCCCGCGCTAACCACTACGCTACAGGCCGCGCATATGGGCAAACATTCTACCTCTGCTCTCAAACACTAGCGCGACCGCGCTATGACCGCGCATATGGCCAAGTACACTGTCTGGACTAGCGCGGCCAAACTCGTACCGCGCTACGACCGCCCTAGTCCCACCCAACTGACACATTTTTTTTAACTTAAAAATTGTTTTTTTTATTTTATTGTATTTTTTTTCCTTTTTTCTATTCTCCCCCCCCCCTCCCTATCTAATTAATCCCCTCTCTTCACTCCAAAACAAAAATTCCCAAACGCAGAAACAAATTCCCCCCAACCCTAACCCCCTTCTTCTTCAAAATTCCATCTTCTTCAACTTCCCTCTTCTTCAAATTCCCAACCCAACTTCCCCAAATTTCAAGCCACGCTCTCCCTTACTCTTCTTCACTTCTCCCCACATTCTCTCACTACATGTATGATTTCTTTGTGCCATTTTCTTTTTTATTCACGATTTTCATTTTCTTTGTTTTATTTATGAGTAGCTTTTTCTTTTCTTTTCTTAGTAGAAGTTTGTAGTGTTTGTGTAATGTTTGTGGGTGGTAATGTTGGTGGAGTTGTATCTTAACTTAGTGGGTGTTTTTGGGAAACATTGTGGTGTTATTGGGGTTGTAACAGGTTTGAAATGGGGTGTGAGTATATAATGCCCACAAGGTGTTTGTTTAAATGCCTCAGTAAATATAATTGAGTAATTGTGACCAATTGTGCGCGTGAAGTCTGAGTAAGCGCATTGAGTCACAATTTTTTTTGGGTTGTGCTAATGTTATTCCTTTTTCTAGGTACTATGGCTCCATCTAGGAAACGCCGCACCACAGGTGCCTCTTCCAGCAGTCAAGATGGATCATCCAGGGCGCGCGGGTCAGCTCCTGCTCGTCCCTTTGATAGTAGCAGGTTCGTATCGGCCAAGGCTCGGGACCACTTTGCGGATAAGGCCCCTAAGAAACCGATACCGAAAAGGGGCATAGATATAGGGTCGGTCCAGCCGGGCTGCCCTCACTTGTATACTGAGCTAGTAAGGAGGGGGTTACAAATCTTCATTGACGAGCCGAACGAGGAGAATGTGATGGTTGTCCGCGAGTTTTATGCCAATGTAAAAGAACATGTGAATGGCGTAGTAACTGTGCGCAGAAAGGCGGTGGATGCCTCTGTTGAGGCTATACGGAGGATGTACCAGCTGCCCCCTCCTGTGGATCCCTATGATGACTATTATGAAGGGTATGGCAGGTCACACACACAGTGGGAGATGTTCTCTGAAACAATCTGTGTACCCGGAAAGGAAATTGTCTGGATGAAGTATGGTCGGAAGTTTCACTCCTCGGCACAAACCTTTGAAGGGAAGTGCTGGTTGTATGTTATCAACAACCGCCTGATCCCGTCTTAACACTACGGAGGTGAATGGTCCTCGAGCGGCTCTGATTTGGTGCTTTATTAATGGTCACAACTTTGACGTGGCCAAAGTGATTCATGAGGAGATGTTCACCCGTTGTCCGGTGAAAAGGTATGGGTTCTTCTTCCCTTCCTTAGTTACTCGACTTTGCCGGGCAGCTCGGGTGCCGAAAAATGTGGATGTGGATGGGAGAGTGCCAAAAGACCACAAGTTCCGAGCAGACAAGGTCACAACTGGTAAGGAGCCGGTGGCAGCAGGTGGTGATGATAATGGTGAATCTGATGACTCTGCGGATGAGGAGGCTCAGCAGGAGGATGTGAGGGCCGAGCCACAGGCCCATGAGCAAATAGCAGCAGCTGCAGCGCCATCTGGGACTGCAGCACCATCTGGAGCTGCTCGGGTTACCCGGTTCACAGCTTTGGAGCAGGAGGTGGCTGGATTGCGTACCTCGGTCGCTGACTTGGGTACACTTGTTGACGCGGTGGCTGCCCAGCAAGTGAAATCGGAGAAGAAAATATTGGGCTGGCTGAGAGCTCTGGGTCGTGCTTGCAATTTGAACCCAGACACGGTCTCCGATCAAGAGTGATCTTTCAGGGAAGTTCCTTTACCTCACTGTTCTTTATTTTGTATGCCATGAGGACATGTCTTCCTTTTAAGTGTGGGGTGGGGGCTACTTCAATGTATGTATGTATATGTAACAACTTAATTGTTTGATGTTTTCTTTGTTTTCTTGATTGCTTTTGATGGTTTTGAGTAATAGTCAAATTAGGTAAGTATAAAGTAGGCAAGTTGACTTGTCCCGACGACGGATCTCTTTCGACGGGGTTCTTGAGGGTCTAAGTCGACATAAAAAAAATCTAGAAAAAAAAACAAAACAGGAATATGTTGGACTCTTCCTGATGACGGATCTTCTAGACAATTTTCTTGAGAGAAGTAAGTCTAAAGAAAATACCAAAAAGATTTTTTTTGTTTTAGGTAGTGTAGTAGCTCCCCCTTGGTTTTTCTTTGGGTCACGGTTCTTTTCCAAGGGTGTTGCTTGAACCGGGTGTAGTTAGTTTTTGTTTATTTTGTTTTTAGTTTTTAGTTAGTATTGATGGGCTACGAGCTGAAATAGAAAGAGAAACCCTTGGCGTTGATACACCTGAACACAGTAGACACTAGAGTGTAACGCTTAGTCTCAGTGGTTGATTTTTGCTAGAGTGCCTTAAATTGTATGTTTGTAACTGACTTGAATACTCAAACGAGAGTGTCTTGATAAGCCAATGTGGAGTGAGTCATGTGCCATGTGTATATGAGTTGTACTGTATTCTATGCTCTACATTCGATGCCTAGGACTTGCCACGTGTGTTTGCAAAGAGAAATAGTAGCTTTATTCAGTCTTAGAAGTGATATAGGCATTTCTTTGTTAAGCCAGATATATAAAGTAGATCCACCTAAATGCAATACATCGTAATTAACCCCGTTGAGCCTGTAAGTCTATTTCTTTGGCAACCACATTACGAACCTTACCCAATTGTTTGAATGACCCATCTGTTTGAACCCTTTTACCTCCCATGAGCACTTGAATGGTCATAAAATATGCAAAAGCTAAAGTGTGGGTGGTGGTTTGGTTTTTGAGTGGAACCGATGAAATAGAGAAAATGTGCAGTTTTTGAAAAAGTAAAAGAATAAGCACCACTTAAAAAAAAGAGAATTAGTAAATGTAGTAGTGATAAGTGGTCACTTGATAGAATTGCACCGAAAGGAATGGGATGTTATAAATAAAAATGCGGTAGAATGTCTGATTGACATAAGTATGGTTTTGAAGGTTAATGTGATTGTATGAAAAGTGCTTAGGGAGGTTAGTCACTATATCCAAATATATCCTACCCGTCCCTTAGCCTACATTACAACCAAATGAAGTCCTAATTGATCGTACACTGAATGGGCTCGATTAGTAGAGTAGTACACTACGGGCAAGCCTATGGTGCATCTTTGTGGCATGTGAATGTTCTTTTTGAGAGTGAGCGAATTTTGTCTATCTAAGTTCCTAATTGTTCTTAATAATATTATTTGTGGAACTACTATCTTGTGTGATGTGAGGGCATGTGATTCACGAAGGAAAGGTAAGTCTTGACGTCTGTATAGAGTAATTTGAGTAAGTGCGAATATTGCACGGCATGTGAGAGTCGACTTTTGAGGCAAAGATTGTTCACTACTAGACGTGACTTTGGTGATTTGTTCTTGGTGTGATACGTTAGGGGAAAGGCTTAGTGAAGGAACCTTTATTGAGTGTGGTGGATTGCTCGAGGACTAGCAATGATTTTAGTGTGGGGTGTTGATAATAGGCTAGATTCATGTAATTTGGCGACTCTTTATGCCCCAGCTTGACTATGTTTCACTGTTGTAGGATAGTTAAATGATGATAAATTGTCTCTAATTGTGAATTTCATGTTTTGCAGGAGCGAGTTGCGCGTACGAGGACTTAGGACTGTATTTGGATATAAAATGAAGCAAGGGAAGCCCCTCGGAGCTGAGTAAGTTGAATGAAGAGAGAAAAGAAGAGCTGAAATGATGATCCACTAGCGCGACCCCGCTAGCCCAGGAGTTCGAGGCAGAATACTATGCCATATGCGCGGTCAGTAGCGCGCCCACTAGCGCGACCGCGCTAGTCCAGTTCAGAAAATATAATTCGGGGGTAAACTTGGAAGTTCGGGGGTAATTCCACTTAACCTATAAAAGGTCCAGCTCGCCCAAAGGGACATTATTAAGGTTTTTACAGCTTAGTTGAAAGCAAGGAGAGGAAGAGGCAAGGAGGATAATTCAACATCGAGTTCTTCCTTTCTTCCTTTTGTATTTTACCATTTATGATGAATTTTGCTATTTTTATGATGAACAAGATTATGAGTAGCTAAGTATTTAGTCTAGGGTTTTGATGGAACCTGTTGAAGGATGAACTTCGTGTTATGTTAATATAGTTTGCCCGGTTTAATCTCTATTTGTTCAACTACGTTCTTGTTGTAGTTAATTGATAGGATCCTCAATTAGCTGTGCCTATTTAGTATGTATTATTCGGGAGAGAGTGCATATTTATGTAATTGTTGAACAACACCACTCCCAAAGTATATGAGGGATCAATAACTGAGGGTTTAAAGGCGGGATTAGGGATAACGAAGCCTTGGGTGCGATCTAAAGTGAGCTGTAATAAAAGCCAACTAGCGTAACTCGGGAGAGTACGTCTAGTAAATTGTCGTAATTACACGGGAGAGGTTTACGGTAGTAAGAGCGCTCATGATCGATAGAGACGATTAGGGAATTCTATGCGAAACATAATAGGAAGGGATTCCATCAATAGGGGAAATCATAACCTTAGATCCTTCTCGCATTTGCTTACAACTCATTCATAGTTAGCTGCTAGTTTACTTTAGGTTATTCAGTTATAGTTAGTTAAAACATCACCAATTGTTATTCAAACATCTGGGAAGTTGATTACGAAGAATTTAGTGAGTCTAACAAAAGTAATTGGTAGGTTAATTCTCTGAGGATTCGACTCTAGGCTAAATACTCGAATTATATTTGCAGCGACCGCTTTGTCCTTTTTATAAGGCATAGTTGGGCGTGATCATCTACTTCAGAAATAGTGTACGCACTGGAGAAACTCGGCCCGAAGGTAAAATGGCAAGAATTGGTGAACATGCTTCACCAAGGACACCTAAGGGAGTTGAGAAGCGACCAAGGAAGAGCCAATTTCGGTCGCGGACGAGAACAACACCAAGGCCCTCCAAAGCCACCCTCCCCCGCCCGCACCATTCAAATGATCATCGGTGGAGGCGACGAAGCAGCAATCAACAACGTAAAGTTTACCACCACACATAAACTGAAGCGATCAATCACCCACGAACGATATGATCACCTCGGAGACAGTATCATCTTCGATAAGCCAGATACCAACGGTTTGACTTTTCCTTACTTTGATGCTCTTGTCATTACTTTACGTATTTTGGATGCTAATGTAAAAAGAATAATGGTAGACGGCGGAAGCGGTGCGTGTATTATCCACCCTCGAGTTCTCGCACAAATGAAGCTCGAGGACAAGATAGTACCGCGCTGCATAACACTAACAGGTTTTAACAATGCAGTTGAGCGAATCTCAGGAGAAATAACGTTGCCCGTTCTGGCCAGAGGCGTCACCTAGAAACAACGTTTCATGTCATGAACCAGGACACAACTTACAACGCCATCATAGGACGACCATGGATACACGCCATGAGGGCCATCTCGTCCAGCCTGTATCAAGTAATCAAGTTCCCTACTCAGTGGGAAATATTCAGCATCAGAGGCGAACAGCGCACAGCCCAAGAATGCTATCGCATCATCCAAGATTATACATACACTCGACAGCTAAAGGGAATAGACTTAGAAGCATAGCAGTTACCAAAGTCAGGGTCCAAACTCAACGAACAAAAGGACCTCACCAAGGACCCCGACGTCGTAGAAGCCGCAGGGTCAATGGTAGAAGACCTCGACCCCGTCCAACTAGACAACAACGACAACAACAAAAGGGCTTACATAGGCCATAAACTCTCAGAACGAGGTAAATTTCATAAGTTTTTAATTAACGACGCCGATTTGTTTGCTTTCTCCCACGCAGATATGCCAGGTATCCTAAAAGACGTTGCCACTCACAAGTTGAACGTCGATCCACTCTATCCTCTAGTATGACAAGTAAGAAGAAAATTCAATGCCGCAATCAACGAAGCCGTCAACGATGAGGTGCATAAACTACTCGCTAATGGCTCCATCCGAGAATCGGCATACCCCAAATGGGTCGCCAACGTAGTCATGGTGAAAAAAAAATAGAAAGTGGCGGATGTGCGTGGATTTCACGGACCTAAGCAAGGCTTGCCTGAAAGACTTCTTTCCGTTGCCTCACATCGATCAACTCATCGATGCAACGACAGGGCACGGGTCGTTGAGCTTTTGGACGCCTACTCAGGTTACAACCAAATCCTCTTGCAGGAGGAGCACCAGGAAAAGACTACTTTCATCACCCACCAGAGAACATACTGTTACAGAGTCATGCCATTCGGGTTGAAGAACGCAGGGGCGACTTATCAAAGGCTGGTCACCAAGATGTTCAAGGACCAACTCGGCAAAATAATAGAAGTGTACATAGACGACATGTTGGTCAAATCAAAAAGGAAGGAAGATCATATCGACTACCTGAAGGAAGCCTTCGGTATACTAAGGCAATACAGTATGAAGCTAAACCCCAAAAAGTGTGTCTTCGGCGTAACTTCGGGCAAGTTCCTCAGTTTTCTGGTATCACAAAGAGGCATTGAGGTCAACCCCAACCAGATCAAAGCCATCGAGGGAATACCTGAAGTATTGACCAGCAAGAAACAGGTACAAAAACTGACAGGCCGTATAACTGCCCTGTCAAGGTTCATCTCACGATCCTCCGACATATGCCACAAATTATTCAACGTGCTAAAAAAGGACAACGGGCTCCAGTGGAATTCAGAATGCATCGAGGCCTTAAGAGAACTAAAGGCATACTTGTCCTCGCCCTCGCTACTCGCCAAAGCAGAACCCGATGAATGCCACCTGATATACTTGGTCGTATCAGAGGTTGCAGTAAGCGCAATATTGGTCCGTGAAAACAAAGGTACGCAATCTCCAATCTATTACATTAGCAAAACCCTGGTCGACGCCGAAACAAGGTACCCCCACCTCGAAAAATTGGCCTTGCCATTGGTTAGAGCTTCACAAAAGCTTAGACCCTATTTTTAATGCCACCCCATATCGCTTGTGATGACCTTCCCACTAAGGAGCATCCTACATAAACCTGAACTGTCGGGTAGATTGGCCAAGTGGGCCATAGAATTGAGCGAGCATGATATAACATATCAGCCACTGTCACACCTTCCTTTTCACCCGAAAGGTATAGGGGATAGGGAGTTTTTCCAATTAAAGTGACAATAATCGAGACGGGATTATTTATATTCAAATTCAGAGTCGCCACTTGGGATAATTTATGGTGTCCCAAGTCACCGGATTAGTCGCCACTTGGGATAATTTATGGTATCCCAAGTCACCGGATTAAAATCCCGAATCGAGGAAGTTTGACTCTGTTTTACAGTCCGCGAAATACAGAAATTCGGGTGAGGAATTCTGTTAATCCGGGAGAAGGTGTTAGGCATTCCCGGGTTCCGTGGTTTTAGCACTGTCGTTCAACTATTATTAATTGGCCTAATTATCTGATTAATTACATATTTAAAACCTATTGTGCATGTTTAGCTTTTTAACCGCTTTTAATTATTTATGAAATTTTTTTTGGAACAAGTTACGATTGTCGTACACTTGTTTGTTTTTGTACATGTTGCGAATCGTGTCACGGGAACCGTACCCACAATCTACAACATGTGTATTTTATTATTGTTAGAAGTTATGGTCCGGTCACATGAAATGCACACCCGAATTAGGGATTGGGTATCACGATCATGCCATGGGAAACGTACCCATAGCCGTAATGATTTATTAATCGCGCCTAAAGCAACCTACGAATGTTTATGAATTATTTTACAAAACTACTTTGAGATTACGCGTGAAAGGCCTGTGATTATGGAGCACTTTTGCTAAAAGAGATTTCATGCTCATATCCTTTTAACTCTTTATTTCATGCATTTGACCAAACCCAATTTCTAAGACATGCAAACAAATTAATTATCTAATGGACCGGTCGTACCCCTATCCCACGCCTCAGTTCATTCACGAGCAAGTCAGGCATGATGACAAAGATGTGGTATTCATGAAAGCATAAAGAATTACTATCTAACAAACAAAGGCAGAAGTGATAATAACAGGATAAGACAAAATGGTGGATTTAAAATATGGTGAGAGCCTGCATTTCCTAAATCCCTTCCAAAATGACCTCTCATTACTACAATAACATCAATTTGGTAAGAGCACTCACACCAAACTTCACTAAGTTCACCAGACCCACATATGCACATATTGCTCATGGTGTATGCGATGCAAATTTCACATGAGCAAACAGAATAGCTTTCATTTTTACAATGAAGGCAAACTCAATAATTAGAACTTTACACGTTATGCAGGCACCTCAAGACAAAGTTGATGGAGAAACCGAAAATGCATCGATCACGACTTAGGCCACTGAAAATGAATATCAAATCGAGGAGTCTGATAATTAGTAAGCAACAATAACGATTAAGGCTTCAAATATTCTGTCTAAATTTCAACCATCATGCTTGGGTTACAAACATAAAGTTATTCCACAAATTGATTTTTAAGCCCAAGTCTAGCATCTTTTATGTGCGACTCCAAATGGGACAGTAAGGATGCTCAATGACAATTAAATGGAGATAATAGTAACTTGTGCTTCATTTGACAAGTTGCAAGACAAGATTAAACTCCAAACATACATACGCCAAAATTCAAACTAGTATGAACATTGGATGCCTTTTTACTATTACTCCTCATTCTTATAGGCAGAAACAGAAACTCCTAATCCCTTTGAACCCAGGCTCACATCATATAAAAAATTGATACCAAAGTAAGAACAAGAGGGGAAAGAGCTTGACCTGAAATTGCTTCCCAATTAATATAACTTCTGCAACTATGACAACTGAAAATCAAACTTTCAATTGATAAAATTTCCAACAGTACAAGGACAGAATCGAGCGAACGCTACAACCAAAACTCGATCCATCAATCAAACTCAAACGGGATCACGAACCGCGCTGAATTAAACTCTTGATTAACCTTGTTCAAAAGCTAATACAAGCAAATCCGACGCCGGAATTCATGCGTCCAGTAGCAAACAAACGAGGCAGCAACAAAACTAATTCGGAACTGGAATCGGGAACTCGAAACACCCGTACTGCGAACCTCGGGCAGCAACGACAAGCCAAAATTGAACTTCAACTAAGTTTCATCTAAAAATCAAAACCAGGAATGAATAGTAGAAACAGAAAGATTAGAATGTTTTTTTTTTCATGTTTTCTGGTTTTCCAGAAATCAAAAGGAACAAAACTAAGAAAATTTCCAAAGAGGAGAATCGAAAATTCGAATAGAAGGGCCCCAAATCTCCAGAGAAAAACTGGAAAGAAACCAAAATAAGACCCCAGCCCTTTTTTTTCTTCCGAAAATCCTCAAAAATTTTCTGTGTCTCCACCTCTCCCTCTGTCCCGATTTTCTGTCTCCCTCGAGAGTGTGTGTGTGTTTTCTGCAGATGAGATGCGGCTGAGTTCTTTAGGTGGAGCTAAAAATGGCTGATTTTTAGGGAGGGGGGAGACGGCGCTGGTCCCTCTTCTAAAAGGGGGGTTCTGATTATTGTGATTAGGTCTCTTCCTCTATCTAATAGGGTTAAGGATATAGGGTTTTAGGGGCTAGGGATTTGGTGTCACAGGGGTGATTTATGTCACTCTGAATTCTGTCCGAGGTTCACCTCCGTGCGGCAATCAAGCCCAGCCTTGATTTCAGCCTTTCCAACACTTAGTTTTAATTTAGGGATATTTTGAACTTAGAATGAAAATAGGCAGCAAAACAATAAATAAAGGCACACGATATACAGGAATTTCTTTCCAACTCGTATTAATATGTGAATACAAGAACACAAAAGCCAACCCTATGGCCAAGACAAAGAATTCCCTAATTCCCTGCCCCAAAATGATTTTCCCACCCTTAGGAAATGACTTAGACGATTTTGGCTTCACAAAAGCTAAGTTCTGCCCTTTTTTTAGACAACCTAGGCACATATTTATAGGCTACAATCAGTTGACAAGCCCCAACAGATGGGCAAACAAGTTAGGACAATGTACAAAAACGTGGGCACATTTTTAGGCCATGATCAGCATGTCTTGGGAGAGGTTGCAACTGCCAACTGCTTCCCATGTGCTTTGCACATGCTTTCCAACTGCTGCTTGTGCACAGCATGTGCCAATTTCGACCAGCTGCCTTGTGCCCAAGGCTGGCATTGCGCCCAGCCTTGCCCTTGACACTGCTCCGCGCCAATGTCATGGCCACTGCTCGTCACCCGCTGACTTTGTCGCACACGTTTATTGCCACAACTGCCCGCTCATGTCAAGTCGCCCCCAACTTGATCAAATCTGCCCGCATCAATTGCCATTGCTTGTCCGGCATTTCCTTGCCTTGCCTTGCCATGTCTTTGCCCCTGCTTGACATGGATTTGCCTTGCCATTGTTTCGCCAACCCGCACGTCTAAGTAAAATGCGCCTTGCTTCCGTTCAAGGTGCCTTTGTCAAACCCTGCATAGTCCGTTATGTCGAGCTGCCCGTCATGATATTGTCCCAATTTTTAGGTTGCGTGCCAAGTCCATCATGATAATACTTGTTACAACCCACACCTGCCGAGGACCTTTGTCAAGGGGCTAACAAACCACCCCCACCAGAAGAATTCGTCGTCCTCGACGAAGTAACTTTCGCATTTTTCAGCACCACCATAGGCCCTAAATATGCTGTTGTTTGCTCATGTTCTTCCTTGTTTGGCTCATCTTCACATTTTTCTTCAGCAAACAACGCTGAAAGCTTTTCAATTCTTGGGCAGTCCCTCACCATGTGTGGTCCTTTGCAAATAAAACAGCCATCAAACTTGTTGTTTTGTCCCTTGTTTGTCGAAGGTCCAACACATTGCTTTCCCTTCTCATTGCCATTGCCCTCAACAGCATTACCCTTGTTGTTTTCGTTTTTCCTCCACTCTTTTGCCTTGTCCTTATTCCCGTTTTTGGACTTTAAATTAGTAGAGAAATCAGAACCATCTTGTCCCAACCGGAAATCACCCAACGCATCCGCAGCGGCAATGGCACTAGGAAGGTCTTTCACATTCTGCCTTCGTAGTTCCATTTGCGCCCACGACTGCAACCCATAAAGGAAATTATGCAGCTTGTCCTCCTCAGACATGTTGCTTATATCCAGCATCAAAGAACTAAATTCTTTGACATAATCCCTGACCGTTCCAGTTTGTTTCAACTTTTTCAAACGATCTCTAGCAATCCAGCCCGCATTGCTAGGAAAGAATTGATCCTTCAACTCTTTCTTCAGCCCTTAAGAAGAGAAAGAATAGCATATCTTCCTTATATGCTAGATTGTTGACTGAGTAGAAATAACCATTAAGAAAATTGTGAGCAACAAGGTGGTTTTATCTGTGATTTCATGGTTTGTATAATATGTATGTTCTATGCTATTGGAAATTTTATGAACTTGTAAAGGTGGATAGCGAGTAATGATTTAAAAATTCTCGTTCTTAATTAACTCGCCGAGGTTAGTTATGATAACTTTCTGAGTCATATGGTCGATTGTAGTCATAACACACTTGTGCACCTTGTTGCGCAGATTTGAGTGAGATGCTGTGGATGGCGATGAGTCGGCTGAAGATGTTACCTGCTTCCGAATATAGCTACCACCACCCTTGGTAGTTAAAGATTTGAATTTATTTATGTTACATTCCAAGCTAAAATGTTGTATTTATTTCATACAAGCCTTGTAAATCTAGTCTCAGTGGCTCATGACTTATACTACCAATCCTTGTGGTATTATGTTGAAAAATTTATTAATTCACTTGTTGTCTTCTTATTATATTTATATAAGAAATTTATTGACTCTTAGTTGGCTTACACTAGCTGGTTGGGTTAGGTGCCATCACGAGTAGCAAGATTTTTGGTCTTGACAAGTTGGTATAAGAGCTCTAGGTTCATAAGTTCTATGGGTCATGAGCAAGTGTCTAGTAGATCTTGGCAATTGGTATGTTGATGTCATACTTATCTTTGAGAAGGCTACATGGCAAGTAGGGAATATTTTTCCATATTTCTTTCCTTATGTGCAACAATTGATGTCAGCTGGAATGCATATCTCTTGGGTTTCCCTTCCAATCCTAGTCGTACGCTATATTGAGCACTCAGTATTGGCGTGTGCATCGGTAGCTTGTGATGGAAGGATGAGGTGCGAGGTGTGTTTTTTGTACTATAAGTTAGGACCGTCTGAAAGACTTGAGGCCAGGTTTAAGACGTGCTGCTTGGGCCTTAGTGGTTTTTAGTTTGTGAGTATGAGTGCCTTTGGACTTATACTTCCAGTAGTTCCCACGAGGAGTGGGACGATAGTTCAGTAGGTGGTTGATAGCTAAATGATGATGATTATTATGGTGACTGCGGAATATGCTTAGATGTTTGGGATGTGATGATAAGATCTTGTTGGGAATGTGAATAAACCAATGGACGATTGATTTTCTGTCTAGATGTGTTACAATCTTGGTTATGAGTGCGTTAGGGGGATCTTTCAGTTATACATTTGTGGGAGATAAATGTAATTCTATATATCTTGTTGACGAGTTTAGACCTCGAGAATATTTTTAGTGATTGCATAGTTGTGGCCATGATAGTTGATGTGTTTTCTGCAAGTTACAATGGCCCCCAGTTTGAGGCAGCAGGTGGGTTATCTCCTACAGATGTTCTTGGGTTGTGGTGATCGCCTATATGTTTATCTGAAGAGTTTCCTTTCCTAAACTAGTGGGATGGTATGTTCGTAATTTGATTTCAGGTTTGTTTGATGGAGATTCCATGCTGTCACAAGGAATGGAGATGCACATAGCAGAAGATTTGAGGTAATTCTATGGTAGCGTTAACGTGAACGTATGAAGGAATTAGTTAAATTTTAGTACATGAGATTATGACAGTTGTAGAGGAGTTTATTGTGGGTTAATCGGATGTAGTTCCTATGGCTCGAGCCAAGTGGAAGAGTCTACTATCGACGATCAAATAACATGGTTATGTGCTTATTATTGGTTTCAAGTTTTGAGGAATATTTGAGGATCAGTTGTAACTGAAGAGGTTGGTTTGAGAATGGCTTTGAGCAAGGTATTGTTTTAGATGCATGATGTGTATACTATAAAGGGCATATTGAAAATCTTTGGAAGGTGATTCATGTTGTTATTTCGGTGGAACGTGGTGTGTAGAGGAAGAAGGAGTCCGCTCGGTTGCTTAAAAAGTAGGGTTACTTCTTTAGGTAATTTGTGTGTCAAATGGAGCACAAAGTTGTTCTGCTCTATTGGTTGTTTCAATTGAGATTAGAGTAGAGTGGATGACTCTTGAGAGGGTTTAATGAGTGCAAGATTCATATGTGGTATTTGAGGTTTTCGGATTAGTAATATAGTTGGGGATATGAAGATTGGCATGGAATGGTGCGGGGACTTGCGTAATTTCTATATCATTATGGATTCTACATTTCAGTATCAACGAGTTAAGAGAATAACTTTAGATCACATAAGGTCTCTTCAAAAGTGGGTATTCGGTTGCGGATTTTTTCGCTTAAGAAGGGAATACAATGGGTTATGGGCTTTACGGAAAGACGTGTTCATGATAGGATCTCTTGGTGGTGAAGCCTTCAGGTTAAAGGATCATAGTGTATTGACAAAAAAAGTGAAAACCTGAAGGCAAAGTCGAGGGAATTCAACTAATTTCTCAGCTTTATAGTGATTTAGACAACATAGTAATAGAAGGGAAATCGGTTTCTTTGATGGTGAGACCTCTATTGGTATTTTTTGGTAAATACGTTGGGCATCGGCGAATTTGTGCAACATGATTGAAGTAGAGGAACTCAGTTCTGCGGCTTGGTTTATGTTGAAAATGATTCAAGAAGTTCTCGATGATTTTGACACGGCTTGGGACGGATGTTTTCGACGGCATGAGAAGTCTTTGCGTGTTGCAATTTTTTCTTGGATGGGAAGTCCAAGTAGAAGGTTTCTGGTTGATAAAGGTTTTTCCTGCTTGTGATTCAGTGTTGAGAAAATGGGGGGTTCTCGTGTCTTCTTATGATTGCATGATTGATGCAGTGCGACGTGTTGGGATTGAGTTTTGCATGTACGAGTTTTTGTGTTTTTGTCTGAGAAGAAGGTTATGAGTTCTAGATAGCATGGATGGTTTTCGGATGTTTAAAGGATGCTGACAATATTTTGGTATCACTTGAGAAGGTCATATTTAACGAAGGCACACTATTTTTTAACTTGCGGATGCTTGACTGGTATTACGATAATCGGCTGGTTGATCTACTACGATGTTTTTGAGTTTGGGTATGTGGCACAGAAAGAAATTATGAAGTATTTCTCTTGAGATACTCTGTGTAATGAGGATATATCAGTCATCTTTGAATGAAGGAGTTGCGATCGAACATGAAGATTCTTTATTTTAGGGATTTTTAAGAACTAATGGGTTTCTCAGAGCAATTGTTCCCTCTTGGTTGCGAACGATAAGGTATGTTAAGAAGGTTTGAAACATGATTGTATGTGTTATGGTAGGTTTAATTGTGGTTTTTTTATAGTTTATCTACCTATTTGGGAGTATCATAATTGATTAAGAGGCCACCTTTGTAGGCCTAATGAGAATGCGTATTCTACATCAGGGAGGATTTGTTTATCTTCGACACAACTAATTGTTGAGGGGTGTCATCGATTAGAGTTGATTCTCTTCGGCTCATGATATGTTCCATGTGTTACTCTCCTGGCTACAATGGTTGTGAGAATTGTTGACTAATTTACACACTTGAATGCAGTTCTGTTGGGCCTTGTGTCGGATATTTGAGTGAAATGCGCCCTTTCGGGGTGTTGAAATAGTTAATTTGGCGACCCGGTTGTGGTCTCCTAATTTGTGGAATATGGTTGCTACTCCATTTCTCTATGGTTATGATCAATGGTCACTTCACAATGTTTTGTTGTTGATATGCATATGGGTTGTTTGATGTGAGCATCATTGCTCGAGGTAATTCCATGTGGACTAGTGTTTGGATTGGGTCACGGCATCACAGTGGAAGGTGTTGAAATACCCAATTTTTCTATATAATATTTTAATATGCAAAATACCTTACCGAAATAGCAATATTATGCCATATATAAGATATCCAAGTGTTTCAATTACTTTTCCTTAATTCTTAAAGGTTTTTTGAATCAATTTATTCCCCTATCTTATCATACAAACCCCAATAATCTATTTTTAAAAATATCATTTTTGGTGATCACTTGTTTGAACTTTTAATATTCTATGCTAAAATATAGCTAAGGGGGAATTTTTGCATATTTTTTACCAAATTTTATTTAGTAGTTTTTAAAAGCTAAATTGCAATAATTGCAATATAGCCTCTTTTAGGAATTAATTATGTTTACTATTACAAAAAAATTAAGTCCTGCATTTTTTTAAATAGTTAATTATCCTTGTAATATTTTAGTGCTCTCAATTTGTTTTCAGAAAACTTATTTACTATTTTTGTAAATAAAAAGGGGAAAAGTGGCTATTTAAATTGTACTGCAAAATCGGGTTTCAATTATAACCCAAATCAAGCCCCCCATCATCCCAGCGCCAATTTCCATTTTTAACCCAATTACCCGACGCCAATTTCAATGGAACGTACCCAAACCCGAACTCCTACCTAACCCTTTAATCGGCCGCAGCCGTTGAATCGGTTTTGATCAACGCTCCATTACCCCTTTCTTTTTTTTTTAAACCAACGAACCCCTTTACCCTACCTCTATTCCTCGACCAACCGGCTGCCTCTGAAATCCCTCTCTTCTCTCAACTCTCTCTGAAACTCTGGCAAACCCTAGCCGCTCGCCATCAAACCTACATCCCTAAATCATGGCCCTTTCATGGTCATATTGAGAAATGTACCAGCTTTCCATGGCTTCTATGTGTTTGGTTCTGTGGTTTTCATGACCAGACTTCGAAGGAGTTTGGTCCAGTCCTTGCTCCGAACTTCGTGTTCATGGCAAATTCTCGTCGCCAGGCCACGACCTTTTTCGGCCATTTATTGGACTTTCGAGGCGGTCCTTGACCTTTCTTGGTTAGATTCGTTTAACTTTCGAGGTCTTCCTATTTCGTTGGGTTTTCGGTGAAACCCTAATCTCTAAGATCTTTCCGATTAGATTCAGATCTACCTTAGATTTGGTGCTTACCATGAACTGTTTAAGCAA